>NC_068440.1:14929411-15094411 GCF_023373465.1 Oncorhynchus keta
AGTAAAACTGACTATCCTACCAATCCTCGACTACAAAATAGCTTCCAATACTCTACTCAGCAAACTGGATGCAGTTTATCACAGTGCCATCCGTTTTGTTACTAAAGCACCTTATTCCACCCACCACTGCGACCTGTATGCTCTAGTTGGCTGGCCCTCGCTACATATTCGTCGCCAGACCCACTGATTCCTGGTCATCTACAAGTCCATGCTAGGTAAAGCTCTGCCTTATCTCAGTTCACTGGTCACGTTGGCAACACCCACCCGTAGCACGCGCTCCAGCAGGTGTATCTCACTGATCATCCCTAAAGCCAACACCTCATTTGGCCGCCTTTCCTTCCAGTTCTCTGCTGCCTGTGACTGGAACGAATTGCAAAAATCGTTGAAGTTAGAGACTTTTATCTCCCTCACCAACTTTTAACATCTGCTATCTGAGCAGCTAACCAATCGTTGCAGCTGTACATATTCCATCGGTAAATAGCCCATCCAATTTACCTACCTCATCCCCATACTGTTTTTATTTATTTACTTTTCTGCTCTTTGCACACCAGTATCTCTACCTGCACATGACCATCTGCTCATTTATCACTCCAGTGTTAATCTGCTAAATTGTAATTATTCGCCTACCTCCTCATGCCTTTTGCACACAATGTATATAGACTCTTTTTTTTCTTTTTTTCCCCTAATGTGTTATTGACTTGTTTATTGTTTACTCCATGTGTAACTCTGTGTTGTTGTCTGTTCACACTGCTATGCTTTATCTTGGCCAGGTCGCAGTTGTAAATGAGAACTTGTTCTCAACTAGCCTACCTGGTTAAATAAAGTTGAAATAAAATAAAATAAATAAAAAAGGCACACGTTGAATACAAACATATTTCCTTTTTGAAGATCATAAGAAATATTATATAAAATGGTACCAGCAGTAACACTTTTTGCTTCATGCTTCATACTTTATTTGAGACAAGCTACTGATATTGTTGCAGTGAACAACAGACTTGTCATGTATATCATGTACATTTCAAATTGTGTTGATCAATTATTTCATTGGGCATATACAGTGCCTTGCAAAGGTATTCATCCCCCTTGGCATTCATCCCCCTTGACACCTGTTCTGAAAGGCCCCAGAGTCTGCAACACCACTAAGCAAGGGGCACCACCAAGCAATGAAGACCAAGGAGCTCTCAAAACAGGTCAGGGACAAAGTTGTGGAGAAGTACAGATCAGGGTTGGGTTATAAAATATCCGTAACTTTGAACATCCCACGGAGCACCAAAAAAATCCATTATTAAAAAATTGAAAGAATATGGCACCACAACAAACCTGCCAAGAGAGGGCCACTCACCAAAACTCACGGACCAGGGAGGCAAACAGAGAGGCAACAAAGAGACCAAAGGTAATCCTGAAGGATCTGCAAAGCTCCACAGTGGAGATTGGAGTATCTGTCCATAGGACCACTTTAAGCTGTACATTCCACAGAGTTGGGCTTTATGGAAGAGTGGCCAGAAAAAAAGCCATTGCTTAAAGACAAAAATAAGAAAATGCGTTTGGTGTTCACCAAAAGGCAGGTGGGAAACTCCCCAAACATATGGAAGAAGGTGGTACTCTGGTAAAATGAGACTAAAATTGAGCTTTTTGGCCATCAAGAAAAACGCTGTCTGGCACAAACCCAACACCTCTCATCACCCAGAGGACATCATCCCCACAATGAAGCATGGTGGTGGCAGCATCATGTTGTGGGGATGTTTGTCATGCGCAGGGACTGGGAAACTGGTCAGAATTGAAGGAATGATGGATTGCGCTAAGTACAGGGACATTCTTGAGGAAAACTTGTTTCAGTCTTCCAGAGATTTGAGACTTGGATGGAGGTTCACCTTCCAGCAGGACCATGACCCTAAGCATACTGCTAAAGCAACACTCGAGTGGTTTAAAGGGAAACATGTAAATGTCTTGGAATGGCATAGTCAAAGCCCAGACCTCAATCCATTTGAGAATCTGTGGTATGACTTAAAGATTGCTGTACACCAGTGGAACCCATCCGACTTGAAGGAGGTGGAGCAGTTTTGCCTTGAAGAATGGGCAGAAATCCCAGTGGCTAGATGTGCCAAGCTTATAGAGACATACCCCAAGAGACTTGTAGCTGTAATTGCGGCAAAAGCTGTCTCTAAAAAGTATTGACTCTGAGCGGGTGAATAGTTTTGCTCGCTCAAGTTCTGTTTTTTTTGTTATTTCTTGTTTGTTTCACAAAAATATATATTTTGCATCTTCAAAGTGGTAGGCATGTTGTGTAAATCAAATTATACAACCCCCCACAATTTTTAAATAGTTTTTAATTCCAGGTTGTAAGAAATAGGAAAAATGCCAAGGGGGATGAATACAGCAAGCCGCTGTATATACAGTTACTACCTATCCTGATGTATAAAGCTATTTACTTTCCTCATGAGAATGGAGACAGACTATACCACATAGACATACTGACAAGCTGAATGTGCTTTGTATATTGAGTTATACCAGCTCCAGTACAGAGATCTAACACAATTAACAATTGGAACAATTTACACAGCAGACAAAAACAAGGTTTTGCCACTCCTCAAAAATGGCTTCACTCCTGCTCCTCGAAAGAGGCAAAGACAGTCATTTCCTTGTCAACTGCCTCCACATAGAACATCTCACAATCTCTCTGTAACTGGAACGAGAACATGAATGGTTCCTTGAGGAGAATATGTTCCTCTTCGTCCAGGCCATCATGCAACCATAGTTCTTCAAGGGTTGTAATGCGGTCTTCCCCGTCCATCCCAATTACACTAGGGAGGGAAACGCTGCCTTTAAATGTTTTGGCGTTCGCACCACCTTGCTGCCTCTGGGGTGTCTCTTAGAAGAACATCTGCTTCCTTGAAGAAAAATAATAATATTAAGAGTAGTGCCTCATTGGATGATCAAGTCAAATTTACACCCCACTTACACAATACCATCATGCAAACAAAAGCCACTATTACTAAACTACTCAACAAGTCACTATTATATATTGCCAATCATCAAGCCTTCCGCATTACACACAGTAGACTACATACCCAGTTCACAGCTCTGAGTTCGCCGTGCATTTTGTTTTCGTCTAGAAAGAAAACAAATTGTGGTCATTAAGTAATGTACAACAAGCTCTAGGAATGTGTGTACAAGAATGCACCTTACTTTAGGGGGGGGTAAGTCTTTAAACATTGGTTTAAGACTATACCACTCATCATATGACACCTTCTACCCGTAGTGTGTTTTGTCTCTCTTCTTCAGACCTTAGTGAGTGATTGACATACATTCAATAAGAAAATATATTCAGGTCGGTCTGACTACAGTGAAACAAGTGATTTAAAGGATGCAAATGAAAGGTTTTTATAATGTTCAAGACTTACGGAATGGGAACGTTCTGCAGGAGAACTAGGCACCACCATCGCCTAATATGCTGCATGTTTTCCTTTGAAAAAGAAAATCACACAATCGGATGGGTATCCCCAAAAAACGTATATCCACTAGTGATGAGAATTTCATAATTTATACATACCTCAGTGAAATCACACTGTGCTTCCATTGCAATATACAGAGCATACTGTAAGTTAAGAAAGAGTAGGTTGTTAAGTTTGATAGTTATGATAACAACAATAATAATGATAATAATAAATAATAATACCCCCCCAGGAATATATTTCAGGATGTAGAAAACATCCTCCCCGAAGAAGTTACGGCATGTCACATCAGCGTCCAGCTCTGCAGGAGTTTGGTGTATGAATTGTGTATGTAAAAACTGTAGGAAATAGGTACCAAAAGGTGTCAACAATAATAAACAAGAGAAAGTACGAGCAATAACAATAGTGTGTTTTGCAGGCTGCAAGCACAGAAATAATAATCACTTTTCATACGTTATAACAACAGAAAATACGACTAATATCATATACTGAATAGCCAGCATCTTACCATCAAAACAAACACCCCACAGTTGTTTGAGAAACCTTGCTTGGTAGACCCTGTGGTGTGAACAAGGTACAATTTTCAATTGACGATCAAATGGCACAGTTCATTGGAATAATTGAAAGAAATATCTAACCTGCACATCATCCACACCGAAAGTCCTCCAAGATCCAAGATCTTGAGGGGCGAAATGATTGAGGGGCCTCTTGAGACTGTTTAAGGGCCTCTGGGTGCTCTTGAGGGGTCACTGGTATGCTGATGGTATGTCAGGTGCTTCAGAAACTGTGCTCTGTTGATTATCGTTGCCGTGCAACAGCAACAATGAAAGTGTGTCGCATTTCTACAACTGAAGCCACACTTTATGATTGTGAACTCTGAAAGAGAAGGATGACAGTAAAGTAACAAGTTATACAATTCAATTAAATACACTGATGTAACTGAAAAAATAGGGCAAATTTAAAAAAAAGTGAATGTCAAATATATTCAATAAAGAAATAAAAAGTACCTCTGTGTCTCACTGAAGCATGACCTTTGATGTGGTTGTTGACCTTTGATGTTGTTGTTGACCTTTGATGTGGTTGTTGACCTTTGATGTGGGTGTTGACCTTTGATGTGGTTGTTGACCTTTGATGTGGGTGTTGACCTTTGATGTGGTTGTTGACCATATATTGTTCAGCCTTATATGTGCAGAACGGGCAGTGATGAAGTTGACTGCTGCTGTGTTTTTTTATTTTGGGACTCTCACCCTCCAATAACACACTAACGTGTCTCTATACATCAAAGAAAATAAGCATAGACATAAAAGGCATGATAATTAGAAGATCATAAATTAAGCAATAGGCAGATTATTTCATCACTGTATATACACTATGTGTAGGCTGTGTAGACTCTCTATGTGTAACTTAGGGAATGGCCGTCCGCATCAGCGATATACTTTTAGAGCCAGCCAAACACAACAAGGCATACATTGAGGAAACACAGAAAATCAACGATCAAATTGATTACATAACTGTACATGTAAACCTAGGCTTGCTGCTCAAGTAGGCAAATTTGTCCAAATAAGATTCCCTCATTGTAAGCAATTAGCTAGCTCACGTGCAAATGCGGGTGCAAATTAACGCTATGCTAACATCGGTGCGGTAGTTGGTTATATAAAAATATACCACTGCACTACTTTAACATTAATTTTACAAAGTACATTATGCATAATGACAGTCTCACTTACTTCCATGGTTTATATTTTTATCCATGTAGGTTAGGTTCGATTAAGATTAGCTTTCGTTGACATTGATACCTTCGAGGTGTACCTCAACTTGTGTGACCTTGAAGGAGACCGGAAGGGTTCGGGTTAAACACGTTTGACTCAGCCCACATTGAGCCTGGCCCCGAACTGCACACTGTGGTCAGGGGCTTCTCTTATACTTTGCTAAAAAAAATATTACCAAATATCCTACCAAAACACTCACAGAAAAATGACTATATAATAATAATTTTAAAAAACACCACCCTACTCCACTATTTCAATCTATTTAGTCCTACCTCAACAGCCTCAACGGATGGGACACCACCACTTAACACACCCTGTAACTCTTCTGATGTCAAGACTTGCACACCTCTCTTCGGCTGCCTCCACAACCTCAATTTTCTGCATCCCTGCAGTACAGGGGCTCCCTAGTGGTGCAGCGGTCTAAGGCACTGCCTCTCAGTGCTAGAGGTGTCACTACAGACCATGGTTCGATTCCAGGCTGTGATTGGGGAGTCCCATATGGGGCGGCGCACAATAGGCCCAGCGCCATCCGGCTTAGAGTTTGGCTGGGGTAGGCCGTCATTGTAAATAATAGTTTGTTCTTAACTGACTTGCCTAGTAAAAAAAAATATCTAAATAAAATACAGCTGATAACCATTGCTATAAATGCTAGAAATCCCATCTTACTGAAATGTATATGACTTGTTGGCCTATTCCTCCGTACGGGTCCAGATCTACTACTCAGACCACTCCTCTCAGGATCCCTCCCCTTTGACCTATCTTCCTCTACTTTCTTCACGGCCTTAGCATATTTATTTATTTTATTTAAAAATATATATTTTTTAACCTTTATTTAACTAGGCAATATGACAACTTCTGCTAACTCTAACCCTGGAAACCTCAACCTGCCTCTCTCGAATGGACATTTCTGATCCCCAGCCCCATGGGCACACATAAAATTAACACATACCACTAATTTCCCCAATGCTACACATTCCTTTGTCTCATGCCCTTCTGCACACTACTCACACCTAGTTACCTCCCTCCTACACACTGCTGCCACATGCCCTTAAGCTTGACACCTGTAACAAAGTAATGTATTTGGCACAAAAGTTCATACAGGATAACTTATATATCCTAACATCACTTTGTCAGTCAAAGACTCAACATCAAAATAAAATAAAATAAATATAACAATGACTCTTCTGTTTCACCACTCACGCCACCCTGTCTGCATCCCACCAAACAACGAGCATCACAAACACCCGGCATCTTCCCCTTCAGTTGGTCAACTTTTACATGTACTGCTACCCAAGTAATCACTCCTTTGAATGGCACCGTTTTCTTGAGAGCAAAACAATTAGCTATTAATTTAACGCGGAGCGCCTTCTCCCTCTGACCAGCAGAAACACAAACCGAGATCAGAAGACCACTTATGGTTGTCCTCAGCAATTCCACAGCACCCAAATCTGTTTTCACCCACCCTGAAACCACAAATGGATCAGCTAAAAGGCAAGGGTCCACTTTTCAAAAAACTTCACTCGTACTGTCACAGACTCATCTTTATCCTGACCCTCGGTGCAAGTCTCAGGCTCCGAGAACTTCACCACACCTACCACCTCTGCTACTCTCATTCACTTCCATTTCTCCTCCTGTATTCATATCACTCTAATTACACTTTAACAAACCATCTCCCTTTTTTCTGCCATTTTTAACCAACTCAAGTTCACTCTCTTCCTCCCACTCTCTCTTTTAGACCTCCTTTGGTGCTCTTTTCCCCACCATTCCTCCTCCGTATTCCATTCCTTCGTCTCCTTATTATAATAAAAGTTTGGACACACCTACTCATTCCAGGGTTTTTCTTTATTTGGACTATTTTCTACATTGTAGAATAATAGTGAAGACCCTCAAAACTATGAAATAACACATATGGAATCATGTCCTAACCAAAAAAAGTGTTAAGCAAATCAAAATAAATGTTATATTTGAGATTCTTCAATGTAGCCACCCTTTGCCTTAATGACAGTGTTGCACAGTCTATGAGACCAGTCTGGGATTTCCACTCCATCAGTGCAGTACAGTTAATAACCATGGTAATAAACGCAAGTAATCCAACCTTACTCAAACTCATCCTCTCTCGATCTCTCTTCAGTCCTACTCACTGGGGGGCAACCAGCCGGAATCACTCAGCCTTAGGTTGTCCTCTACTCTCATCACTGCCTCAGCATAGAAAACCTTCTGCCCACAAACACTGGCTCAACCTGTCTCTCGCACAGGGCACTTGGAATCCCCAGCTGCATGGGCGCCCTCACAGTTAGCACACAGGGCTTTCTCTACCCCAACTATACACTCTCTTTGACTATGGCCTCCTCCTCTGTCATGTTGTCGGATCTCCCTTCTACACACTGCTGCAACATGTCCAAATCCTTGGCACCTAAAGCACCGATGCGGGTTTGGAACAAAAACTCTCACGGAATAGCTGACAACCTAAACTGACCTTGTCAGGTATAAACTCTGTATCAAAGTTGAACGTTTTTTAGAGGTCCATGCACTGGGCAATGAGCAAAATGACATCTTTTAGATGTCCATAGACGTCGGCATCGGACCGTGCTCACTGTGTATCCTCAGTCTCACCATTGCCACCGGGTCTACGTCTCACCAAACGGTGGGCATCTGATCCACCTCTACACTTAATGCCACCCCATTGATCACTCCTTTGAGCAGCACCCTACTCCTGAGAGCAAAGTAGGTTGAGATGTGTAACACGGAGAACCCGTTGCCTCTGGTCGGAGGATACACAGAAAATCCAAATAATTCCACTTCTCAAAACTTTGACAGATGTAACAGTTCTCAGATTGTTCGTTACCCAGGGATGCACTTTCTAAAAGAAATTCACACCTACCGGTCCAAAATCGTCTGTGATATGATTATCAGCATAAAGGCTAGATGTATCTTCCACACCTGTCGCTGCAGGTGCTTCATCCTGGTCAGGCTCAATTTCATAGGAATCGTTACTGTCGACCAACTCCATCTTGATATTCTCAAGTGAGCTAGCAGAATGATGGGATCCAAGCTCCTCAAGAGAGCAAGTAGATTTATGATTAAATTGAGTTGTCTTGTATTCAGGAGACGAAGGTTTGTACTTAGTGCCATTGTTTGTCTTTCGAGTCCAACTCCCACCCTCAACTCCGTCTACTCTGTCTCTGCACTAGAAATAACCAGGGGGAGCATACCAATAATCTAATGTGGCTTCCTCTCCTTGTCTCCTCTCCTTTTTCTTCAAGGACTTGTAAGCACAGGATAAGTGGAAACACTTAGATAGCATTACTAATATTTTAATCATTAAAATGTTAAGAGAATGTGATACATTTACTGAGGCAATTTGTTTTGAGACAAGTACTTTACGAATGCTTTCAATAGGCCTACAATATATTAGCTACTATGAAAGTCAAGTGATTGGACCGGGTGGATGACGGACAGTTAAGTGTCATTTGAAACAACAGGATCACCTCTTCATCTCACAAGCCTTGCCAAGAGCCACTTCACTGTGTGACTGAGATAATAGAGTGCACTCCAGTTGGCAGGTGACGGAAATCAACCAGGCAAACCAGAAGAGGAGAAGCATCCATGTAGATCTGATTTCAGATCTGCCCATATGATAAAAGTATTGTCTGTCTTTTATTTAGTAAGGTTCTAGATCTGGTGTGTCACTTGCTCTCTGGACCCAGACACATAATGGCCATGTCTGATGGTTGGGACGTGCCTTGTGTAAGAGGGTCTGCTAAAGGGGCTCCCAAACCTTTTCACTCCGGCCCCCCTTCCAGCATTAGGGAGCATCATCCAATGACAAGGGAAGTTGTAACTTTTTTTTACCCTACCATTAAAGGGGGGCTGAACACACTGATTTCGTCTCAGTTTTCCATCATATTAAGACATTTGACTGCGGAGATGAAATTCGTGTCTTGGGGGTGTGATTTAATGTGGGTGTATTATGCTTGCTATAGCCTACCCTGACAGTGTTGTTGTTTATTCCTCTTCACTCACCGTAGTTGAGATATACCTAACAGCAACAGAACCAAAGATACTTTGGTACTTTGGCTAAAGGAATGACAGTTGTGCTTGTGATGCTAACCTAAGCTCATGAATGTGAGAATGTTTGAGTTAGAAATAAGCCAAGCCTTTAAATTACTTGCCTAGTTAATAAAGAACAAGTCTCGATGTTTCAACATAACATTGCCAATGTTATGTTTCTTGCATGTGTCATTGTCTCATGTCACTCAAACAAGGCCGAGGCGCTGAGTGTGATGACTCAATTGGGTAGTTCTGCTGTTTGCATAGAAATGGGTGGGCAGCTGGCAGCTGTTTAGATAGCTGGCAGCTGTTTCACCTTTCAACTTTATTGCATGACAATTCTCCTTGTGTGTCATTTAGATGGGTACTGCTAGCTGTCCCATGTTAGTGGGAAAGTGGGCATGATTGAAATCCAAACCCAACCCTGAAATATCCAAGGACATCGGATACGTCTTAAATTCCTTACTTCTCACAAATCTCTGTTTTAGTACATTTTGTGCCTGAATTGATGTTTATGACTGCTAACGAGGCCACATAGGCTGTTTTCAACCAGATACATATTTTGGGGGTTCTGTTCCTCTTTAATAACTCCCTTATTACACTCTTTGAGGAAGGAAAGGCTTTGTTTAATTGGCAGATCCCTTTGGAAACTTCCCAGGAATCAAAATCACTCTGCTATAAAATGATCGTATCACTTCCCAGTTTCTCTTTGACCGTCAGTTACAGACAAAGTCATTTCTGAAATCTATATAAAGACACACATGACAAACTAAACTACACATATGGAAATTATTTTCCTCAGAAAGTCACTCCTGGTAGATATTGGATTCTCATGTTGCTTGGCAACAGAGCTAGTTTATATTGAATGGTAAAATGCCTATTATATGAATTGATATGAGACTATAGATGAATGTTTCAGTGTATGCCAGGCATTCTGTAGCTACTTATTCACCTGAGACGTGTCTGCTCTGCCTCAACTGCCTTTCATGTATAAAAAACGAGAGATCAAAATTGAACACATTAATGTGCTACAAAAAGAGTACTTGTGCAAGTGTTTTATTGTTACTTGGTTTTCAGGCAACATATGCAACTCCACTATTTCTGACAATCATGCTGCGTTTCACCACCAAATTCCATCAACAAGATGAACACAGAAACTGACAATGGAATTCATCGCTCAAATAGTGTAACAAGTGACAACCCCCCAAAAAAAAAAAAAAAAAAAAATAAAATAAAACACGTCTACTGGACACGGGATGATAATGAAACAACTAGCGATGTTGTTGACTTTGGTAGAGGTCCTCCATTGTATCAAGCGTCCCCCCATGGCCCTCAATCAATGGGAATAAAAAGGCTCTCATCCAAGAAGCGCTGCGTTCCAATACAACGTCACCCAGAAACCCTCAAAAATCAATGTGACATCAGTTTTTATGACCATATCGGAAAAAGAGTTCCATGTCATGACCTGATGTCTGCAGAACACAATTTGAGGATTTCTCCAGTGGTGGTATCTGCATTATTGAAGAGGAACCAGTATAAGGCCAGAGGATCTTAGTGTCTCTTCACTTACAGTATGTTTACGATAATATAATATAACCCATCTGTCCTCTCCCAGTGTAACACGATGAGTCTGTCTATCATAACGCCATGGCTATCATGATGCCTGAGTTGGTAACCTCACTCCTCGGCTTGAAATGACTTCAAATGGCTAGCTTTTCGGTGGTGCGGCTGCCTAAGACTTTGTCAAGAGGGCAGTCGTGTGTTTGCAAGACAGAGGTTCCGAGATCCAGTCTTGGTGTGAGCTGGTGAGGGGGGGGAAGAGGTACTGTTAAAGAAAGCAGTGTGATGCATGTTACAGTGGTGACGTTAGACTCGGATCTGCAGTTGTAGTCAGCTCAACAGCTGGGGTCGCTGTGGAGTGAGTTTAGACGGAAGAGTGTAAACGGGGCTATTGGGTCATCATGATTGGATGATGTAAACCCCATGTTAATGCAAGGTGGAACCAGGGCTTTGTTGTCATGGCCTTTAACTGGCGCTGAAAGATTCTACTAACAAGGCCGTGTTGTGGAACAAACATCAGTCACCGTTATTCCTGAGAGTCAATAGCTAACAGCCCTAAACCAAGCATAGAAGCAATCCCCCAACTGAGCCCCTTTTTCAATCGCATTAATTCAGGACTTCCTGGTATGGGATGCCCTGAAGACATAACTCACAGACACAGCCATTCCATAGTCTATTTGGTTCTCAAGTGTTTTTTTCTGTCCTGTACCCTATCCATTTGTCACCCTGTAGAACCCGGCTCACAGCCCTTTCAGATTAATGGGAGAACTATGCCCCAACACACTAATGTCCTTAATTTATTTCAAGTTTACAGTGATTTGTCAGTGTAATTTCCTTCTCATTAAACTTAATGAAAATGGATATAAACAAAATAAATGTGACTTTTTACAGTTTGTTTGACAATAACAACACCTACTCCTCAGTTTGGAGACCATGGTTGCCTCCTGCATGTTGTCAGTTCTCCTTGACTATAAAGGAGGAGAGGAAAAATGTATCGGTCGTTAAATCCATCAGTCTTGAGTTGATTCAATTGTTTGTCTGAAAAAGAGAACAGATGGGATGAGAATGACAGGAGAGAGGAATGAGGAGCAGAGGGGGATGAGAAGGAGAGGGGGATGTACTGTACTCAGGGTTGGGTAGGTTACTTTCTGAATGGCATCTGTTACAGCTACTAGTTACCTGTCCAAAATTGTAATCAGTAATGTAACTTTTGGATTACCCAAACTCAGTAACGTAATCTGATTACATACATTTTAGATTACTTTCCAAGTGAGACGGATTAGAAGAAGACAAAACTGTATGTAAACAATTGAACGAGACCTATTGCAGGATAAATACATTTTAAAGTTTACATAGTTGGCCATATATGGATGTTCAATTTTACTTTATGGATTGGTTATGTAGGCTTCTTCTAACCCATCACTTTCTCCTACAAATAATAATACGATATTATTATTAAATTATATCTTTACATTAAAAACCAGTCTATCAGAATTCCAGTCATTCCAATAAATGTTATCCCCTTTGATCATAAAAAGAATAGGACTTGGAAATATAGATACCATTTTTTTACTTAAACATAACCCCAAAATGAAGGACTTACTAGCCAGCCCTACTCTGTTGTTTATGATTTTTTTGTCATGGAGGACGGATTGGGCACATTGATTCGAGCTGAAAAATAAATGCTCTGCTCATGGGTTGGCATGCTTTGAGCACTACTGAATAGTTCTATTTACATGTGAAAAATGAATGCCATATGCTGCATTTGCTATAGGCCTATTGTTTACCTTTTTGTTGGTGACTCTTTGATATCTTGATAATATGCAGCTGTTTATAGGGCAAATCCACAGATGAAACAATTACTACTCACTTCACAGAACAGCGCAAACTGGCTATAACCAGAATAGAAAGAGGAGTGGGAGGCACCGGTGCACAACTGAGCAAGAGGACAAGTACATTAGAGTGTCTAGATTGAGAAACAGACGCCTCACAAGTCTTCAACTGGCAGCTTCATTAAATAGTACCCGCAAAACACCAGTCTCAACGTCAACAGTGAAGAGGCGACTCCGGGATGATGAACTTCTAGTCAGAGTTGCAAAGAAAAAGCCATATCTCAGACTGGCCAATTAAAATAAAATATTAAGATCGGCAAAAGAACACAGAAATTGGACAGATGTGTGTCGGGGGGCTAGGGTCAGTCTGTTATATCTGGAGTACTTCTCCTGTCTTATCCGGTGTCCTGTGTGAATTTAAGGTATGCTCTCTCTAATTCTCTCTTTCTCTCATTCTTTTGTTCTCTCTCTCGGAGGACCTGAGCCCTAGGACCATGCCTCAGGACTAACTGGCCGGATGACTCCTTGCTGTCCCCAGTCCACCTGGCCGTGCTGCTGCTCCTGTTTCAACTGTTCTGCCTGCAGCTATGGAACCCTGACTTCTTCACTGGACGTGCTACCTGTCCCAGACCTGCTGTTTTCAACTCTCTAGAGACAGCAGGAGCGGTAGAGATACTCTGAATGATCGGCTATGAAAAGCCAACTGACATTTACTCCTGAGGTTCTGACTTGTTGCACCCACGTCAACTACTGTGATTATTATTATTTGACCATGCTGGTCATTTATGAACATATGAACATCTTGGTCATGTTCTGTTATAATCTCCACCAGGCACAGCCAGAAGAGGACTGGCCCCCCTCATAGCCTGGTTCCTCTCTAGGTTTCTTCCTAGGTTTTGGCCTTTCTAGGGAGTTTTTCCTAGCCACCGTGCTTCTACACCTGCATCTCTACACCTACAGCACTTTGAGATATCAGCCGCTGTAAGAAGGGCTATATAAATACTTTTGATTTGATTTGATTTTGTAATACCAACATATTTCAAGCAGACCACCATAGTCCCTGTGCCCAAGAACACCAAGGTAACCTGCCTAAATGACTATCGACCCGTAGCACTCAAGTATTTAGCCATGAAGTGCTTTGAAAGACTGGTCATGGCTCACATCAACACCAGTCTCCCAGAAACCCTAGACCCACTTGAATATGCATACCTCCCCAACAGATCAACAGATGATGCAATCTCTATTGCACTCCACACTGCCCTTTCCCACCTGGACAAAAGGAACACCTAGACAAGAATGCTATTCATTGACTACAGCTCAGTGTTCAACACTGAGAAAAACTAGCTTATATTTTGGGTTGTCATGGAGTGTGACAGTTGAACTAAGCTCATGAGGCATTCATAAGTTACATTCTTCAATAATCAATGGATATATCTAGAGTATCAGTCCAAAGTTTGGCCACACCTACTTATTACAATTAAATAAAAAAATAATTACAACTTCTTTCGACATTGTAGAATAATAGTGAAGTAACACATATGGAATCATGTAGTAACCAAAAAAGTGTTAAACAAAGCTAAATATGTTTATATTTTAGATTCTTCAAAGTAGGCACCCTTTGCTTTGATGACAGCTTTGCACACTCTTGGCATTCTCTCAGTCTTGAATGAGTTCCCACATATGCTGAGCATATCGCTGACTTTTGGCTGCCTTTACTTCACACGGTTGTCCAACTCATCCCAAACCATCTCAATTAGTTTGAGGTCAGGTGATTGTGGAGGCCAGGTCATCTGATGCAGCACTCCATCACTCCCCTTCTTGGTCAAATAGCCCTTACACAACCTGGAGGTGTGTTGGGTCATTGTCCTGTTGATAAAAAAGATAGTCCCACAAAGCACAAACCAGATAGGATGGCTCATCGCTAGAGAATGCTGTGGTGGCCATGCTGGTTAAGTGTTCCTTGAATTCTAAATAAATCACTGACAGTGTCACCAGCAAATCACCCCCACACCATCATACCTCCTCCTCTGTGTTCACCTACTCTGCGTCTCACAAAGACATGGACGTTGGAACCAAAAATCTAGA
Source organism: Oncorhynchus keta (assembly GCF_023373465.1). Classification (NCBI taxonomy): domain Eukaryota; kingdom Metazoa; phylum Chordata; class Actinopteri; order Salmoniformes; family Salmonidae; genus Oncorhynchus; species Oncorhynchus keta. The sequence goes on from NC_068440.1 coordinate 14,944,160, forward strand.
ATTTAGACTCATCAGACCTAAAGGACAGACTTCCACCAGTCTAATGTCCTTTGCTGGTGTTTCTTGGCCCAAGCAAGTCTCTTCTTTCTTATTGGCGTCCTTTAGTAGCGGTTTCTTTGCAGCAATTCGACCATGAAGGCCTGATTCAAGCAGGTCTTCTCTGAACCGTTGATGTGATGTGTCTGTTACTTATATGGTTCCCAATCAGAGACAACGAGAATCACCTGACTGATTGAGAACCGCCTCAGGCAGCCATAGCCTATGCTAGACACCCCTATTCATCCGCAATCCCAATGCCTACTAAAACCCCAATACGAAAACACAACAAAATAAACCCATGTCACACACTGGCCTGACCAAATAAATAATGAAAACACACAATACTAAGACCAAGGCGTGACAGAACCCCCCCCCCCCAAGGTGCGGACTCCCGGCCGTACACCTAAACCCATAGGGGAGGGTCCGGGTGGGCGTCTGTCCACGGTGGCGGCTCCGGCTCGGGACGTGGACCCCACTCCAACCAAGTCTTAGTCCCCCTGTAACGCGTCCTTTGATTGGCGACCCTCGCTGCCGACCTAGGCCTAATAACCCTCACCAAGGACCCCACTGGACTGAGGGGCAGCTCGGGACTGAGGGGAAGCTCGGGACTTTTTTAAATGTATTTTTTATTTCACCTTTATTTAACCAGGTAGGCTAGTTGAGAACAAGTTCTCATTTGCAACTGCGACCTGGCCAAGATAAAGCATAGCAGTGTGAACAGACAACAGAGTTACACATGGAGTAAACAATTAACAAGTCAATAACACAGTAGAAAAAAAAGGGGAGTCTATATACAATGTGTGCAAAAGGCATGAGGAGGTAGGCGAATAATTACAATATTGCAGATTAACACTGGAGTGATAAATGATCAGATGATCATGTACAGGTAGAGATATTGGTGTGCAAAAGAGCAGAAAAGTAAATAAATAAAAATTGAGGGGAAGCTCGGGACTGAGGGGAAGCTCGGGACTGAGGGGAAGCTCGGGACTGAGGGGAAGCCCGGGACTGAGGGGAAGCCCGGGACTGAGGGGAAGCCCAGTAATGAGAGGAAGCCCAGTACTGAGAGGAAGTTCAGTACTGAGAGGAAGCTCAGGCAGGTAGTTGGCTCTGGCAGATCCTGGCTGGCTGGCGGATCTGGAAGAGTCTGGTTGACTGGCAGATCTGGAAGAGTCTGGTTGACTGGCAGATCTGGAAGAGTCTGGTTGACTGGCAGATCTGGAAGAGTCTGGTTGACTGGCATATCTGGAAGATCATGGCTGACTGGCAGATCTGGAAGATCATGGCTGACTGGCAGATCTGGAAGATCATGGCTGACTGGCGGATCTAGCTGCTCTGGCTGCTCCATGCAGACTGGCAGCTCTATGCAGACTGGCAGCTCTGGCTGCTCCATGCAGACTGGCAGCTCTGGCTGCTCCATGCAGGCTGGCAGCTCTGGCTGTGCTAAACAGGCAGGAGACTCCAGCAGCGCAGGAGAGGAGGAAAGCTCTGGCTGCGCTAAACAGGCGGGAGACTCCGACAGCGCAGGAGAGGAGGAAAGCGCTGGCTGCGCTGAACAGGCGGGAGGCTCCGACAGCGCTAGAGAGAAGGAAGGCACTGATAGCGCTAGACAGGCGGGAGACTCCGACAGCGCTTTAGAGGCGAGGCACACTGTAGGCCTGATGCGTGGTGCTGGCACTGGTGGAACTGGACCGAGAACACGCACAGGAAGCCTGGTGCGGGGAGCTGCCACCGGAGGGCTAGTGTGTGAAGGTGGCACAGGATGGACCGGACCGTGAAGGTGTACTGGAGAGCCTGAGAGCAGGGCTGGCACAGGATGTGCAAGGCTAGGTAGGTACACAGGAGGCCTAGTGCGTAAGACTGGCACAATTTTCACCAGCCGACTAACACGCACCTCAGAACGAGTATGGAGCGCTGACCCAGGTGCCATCAAATCCCCGACATGCTCCGTCGGACGAATATCGTACCTAAAGCACCAAACTAGCAACTCCCTCATTAGTCTCTCCTCCACTTTCCCCATTAACTCCTTCACAGTCTCTGCTTCGCTCACCTCTAACACCGGCTCTGGTTCTGGTCTTCTCCTTGGCTCCTCACGATAAACAGGGAGAGTTGGCTCAGGTCTGACTCCTGACTCTGCCACACTCTCCCTGAGCCCCCCAATACATTTTTGGGCCTGACTCACGGGCTTTCCTCTGCGCCGTCGTGATTGCCTCTCCAACTCCATTCTCCTATAACCTGCTTCGCACTGCTCCAGCGAATCCCAGGTGGGCTCCGGCACTCTCTCTGGGTCGAACGCCCACCTGTCTATTTCCTCCCAAGTAGTGTAGTCCCTATATTGTTGCTCCTGCTGCCACTGTTGCTTCTCCTCATACCAGCGCCTCTCAGCTCTCGCCACCTCCAGTTCTTCTTTGGGGTGGCGATATTCTCCAGGCTGATCCCAGGGTCCTTCTCCGAACAATTCATCCTCCCATGTCCGTTCCTCCTTTCGCTGCTTCTGCTGTCGCTGTTGCCTGTTACCACGCCACTCGGTCCGGGTGTGGTGGGTGATTCTGTAACGGCGTTCGTCTGTTGAAAGAGAGTCGGACCAAAATACGGCGTGGTGGTTACTAATGTTAATGAAAACTGAACGATACATGAAATAACAATAAAATACAAAACAACAAACGAAACGCGAAAACCTATACAGCCTATCTTGTGACAACAAACACAGAGACAGGAACAATCACCCACAAAACACACAGTGAAACCCAGGCTACCTAAATATGGTTCCCAATCAGAGACAACGAGAATCACCTGACTCTGATTGAGAACCGCCTCAGGCAGCCATAGCCTATGCTAGACACCCCTACTCAGCCGCAATCCCAATGCCTACAAAAACCCCAATACGAAAACACAAGAAAATAAACCCATGTCACACCCTGGCCTGACCAAATAAATAACGAAAACACACAATACTAAGACCAAGGCATGACACTTGTGGTGGTCCTCATGAGAGTCAGTTTCATCATAGCGCTTGATGGTTTTTGTAACTGCACTTGAAGAAACGTTCAAAGTTCTTGAAATGTTCCGTATTGACTGACCTTCAAGTCCTAAAGTAATGATGGACTGTTGCTTCTCTTTGCTTATTTGAGCTGTTCTTACCATAATATGGACTATCTTGGGGCGGCAGGTAGCCTTGTAACTGAAAGGTTACCAAGCTGAGAATGTAAAAATCTGTCGTTCTGCCCCTAAACAAGGCTATTAACCCCCTTTTCCCCGGTAGGCTGTCATTGTAAATAAGATTTTTTTTCTTTACTGACTTGCCTAGTTACATTTTTTTTTATCTTCTTTTTATCACCCCTACCTTGTCACATCACAACTGATTGGCTAAAAATGCATTAACCCTTGTTTGGTGTTCAGGTCTGTGGGTCCAATTTTCAGTGTTAACTAAAATAACAATGTTTTTTTTGAGGGAGCACTGTGCACCCCCTACACATTTATATTACATATGCGGTGTTCCACTGGAACCGAGGGTAATAAAAGTGTGTAAAAGTGTGTGTGTAGGTGAAAACAAGTAAAAATCAAACAAAAAGTTTTGCTGTGTGCCTTCACTCTGTCTTCCTCCTCCCTGGGCCTGCTGTTTCAACTTAGCACCAATAACCTGTCTGTCTCAATGCCTGTCTGCCTGTCTTCTGCTTTTCTCACACTCTTTACCCTTTGTAGTGTGTGAAAATACACAATGTCTTGCGGGACCCTGCACAATGTTATTACAATACATTATTTCTAAACCTTATTTCGATACATTGTAAAAAAAAAAGCAGTATTTTCCAACACTCTACACCAGCCATGTGCGAATTGGGGGAGGGATACAACAAATAAATAGCTTTGCAGTATGGCAAAAATAAATCTGCTCAGAGGGCCTTTTTTTTGTCAGAGGGAGAGGCTAGCGTGGAAGGAACGTCTTCAACAAGAATTTTCCAAATATCTGTCTGACAGTGAGTTGGAAGAAGAGCATGTTGTAAAAATTAAGAAAAACCCTGGAATGAGTAGGTGTGTCCAAACGTTTGACTGGTACTGTATATATAATTTATAAGTCCAAAAATGTATGTAGCGACTACAGATTTCCCCTTTTAAGTCTATCAAAAGTGTGCGAGTTTGAGCATGTTTCCATTAGGCCTATATTTTATCAGCATGAATTGGATTGAGCAATAAAAAACCCACTTTTATTCCATAGGCTGGGATCCACACTATGCAGTTGCAAGAGCATATTTTACACTGGCTGTCCGCTGGTTTCAAAACAATGATTGATAGGCAGCTTAAACTTCTTGAATTCAACAATTATTGGATTCCAATACACATTTAGATTTGTGAACAGCCATCTACAACAACCACAATCCGTAAGGCGCAAACAGCTAAATGAGAGAGCAGCGGTGTGATTCACGTCAAAGCGCTAAATAGATATCAATAAGAAGTGATATCCGTATCGCGGTAGACTACACCACTGCTGTCATCCTTATCTCCAAGCGTTTATTCAAATTGGATAATCTTTGGATGCCGACAGCAGTCGCACCATTGAAAGACAGCTTGGACTGTAGCCTACAAAAGCCCATTCCTGCACTTTTCCCGCGATACATCAAACACATTTGGTGTGGCTTCATAGTGGTATCTGATTTGTGGTCAAACTCGCTCAAGGGGAACAAACTTAAATGTGTACCTTGTTTTCAATGCTGATTTGAATGTCATTGAGGAAACAGAGAAGTGTCCAAATTTTTCGCAAGCATCCTTTCTGATAAAAAAAAAAAAAGTTTTCAAAAGTATCTTTAATCTGATTACAATGTTTTTGCTGGTAACATAACCGATGACAGTTATCGTTTTTTGTAATCCCTTACATGTAATCCGTTACTCCCCAACCCTGGATGTACTGTAAATCATTAGTCCTTGAGTGGTACTCTGAGGCGTCATCGTCAATAAGCGTAGCTGTTGTGTGTGCGTGTGTGCATGCTTGATGTGTGATGCCATTGTCATTAGGCGTCAGTCGGTCCGCTGGGAGTAATTATTGCAGTATGAATCTGTCAAATAGGAAATGTTATGCCATCACCTACAGCCTCATTATTCTGGATGACAATGATGAGGGGAATTTCACACAGATAGAAGAAGCTACGAAGATGACAGGTGTTAGTGTGGCAGATATGATTTAAAACTATTGTATGTGTGGTGTTTTTGTCTTTTAGTGGTTTCGATCTTAAATCAAAGTTCACTGTGGTGAACTGAGCTACCTTCAGGAAACATGTGCCCCAAAAGCCTGAAACAACCCCCACTGCCCTGTCCTGCTCCATCCTGTCCCATATTACCCCATCCTGTCCCAAATATCCCCATCCTGCCCCAAATTACCCCACCGTGTCCCAATCTTACCTCAACCTGTCCCCATCTTACGCCATCCTGTCCCACCCGACCACGTACAGCTACATCCTGTCCCAGGTTGCCCCGTCCTACGTACCCTGCCCCCTACCCCATCCTATCCCATACTACCCCACCCTACCTCACCTTCCCCATCCTACCCCATCATGACCCATCCTTCCCCATCCAGCCTCCCCTGCCACCTATACTGTGTCCTATTCATACCCAATGGCCCTTGAGAATTTGTTTTGTGTTAAGTAAGGCTGAAGCTACTCATGTTTTCTCACTCCATCAATAGCAAATACATTAACAATATCCAGTGTCTGCAAACACTCTATTCATTTACCACGACCTGTCCCTACAGGGGCAGAGTGATAGTCGGAGGCAACAAGGTGGATCCTTTTACCCTTCCCTGGGACACGGTGTCGACTCGCTGCTGGGGGATTGATGCCCACCAAGATGGACTAGGGCAGAGGAAGAGGCTGGGCTGGATGGAGAGGGAGGCTGAGCTGGGGGAAGAGGGAGAGAAGCTGGGCTAGGGGAGAGGGGGCAGGGGGAGAAAGAGAGAAGCTGGGCTGTGGGGAGAAGGAGGCTGGGCTGGGGGAAGAGGGAGAGAAGCTGGGCTGGGGGAGAGGGGGCAGGGGGAGAAAGAGAGAAGCTGAGCTGGGGGGAGAGGGGGCAGGGGGAGAAAGAGAGAAGCTGGGCTGGGGAGAGAGGGAGAAAATCGGTGCTTTGGGAAGAGCTATGGGAAGAGCGAGACTGGCATGGGGGAAGAGGGAGAGGGGCTGGGGGAGAGGGAGGCTGGGGGAATAGGGGGAGAGTCTGGGCTGGGGGGAGAGGGAGGCTGGCTACCAGGATGGAGGAAGCCCCCTGCAGGACTCCATTTGCAGAGCAAACACAGTGGAGACAGAGTGCTCCGTGTTCTCCAGTGTGGGCCCTGGGACTAAGACCTCCATTGACAGTTAATTGACATTGAGACATTTATCACTTGGAGAAGAAGTAGCTCTCTGGCTTCCAATGGAATTCATCCTCTTAGGTTGACATGTGCTGAATCCCAAATGGCCTCATATTTTCTATATACTGCACTACCTTTGACCAGAGCCCTGGTAGTTAAGGGAATAGGGTGCCATTTGGAATGTACACAAGGAAACCTTTAGCTCGTGCTCAGGGAGAAGCACACAGGAAACTACCTCTCACTGACATACTGGTGAATGAAAGGGCAGTGGACATGTTATGGCAAATACAATGAATTCAACAAGCCACTCTGACAGGAACAACATGCAAAATCCATTCAACACATTCCAAATATAGTGACATGATCCTGAATGTTCACTTTATGCCTGAATAAATATATATTGTATCTGAAGCGTCAGAGTTTGGAAAGTATTTTTAATTTTTTGTGTTTTAGTCCCCGTATCTCCCCAATTTCGATCCTGTCTCATCGTTGCACCTCCCCAACAGGATCGGGAGGCAAAAGTCGAGTCCTCCGAAACATGACCCGCCAAACTGCGCCTAAAATGACATACCCAAATCTAACTGCCTGTATCTCAGGCCCTAAAGCAAGGGTATGCATATTCTTGGAAAGGAAAACCTTTGCAGTTTATGGAAATGTGAAAGGGATGTAGTAGAATATGACACAATAGATCTGGTAAAAAATAATACAATGAAAAAAACAACTGTTCTTTTGTATTTTTTGTACCATCATCTTTGAAATGCAAGAGAAAGGCCATAATGTATTATTCCAGCCCAGGTGCAATTTACATTTTGGCCACTAGATGACATCAGTGTATGTGCAAAGTTTTAGACCTGTCCAATGAACCATTGAATTTCTGTTCAAAATTTTGTATCAAGACCTCCTAAATGTGCCTAATTTGTTTATTAATAACTTTTCATGTTCAAAATTGTGCACTCTCCTCAAACAATAGCATTGTATTCTTTCACTGCAATAGCTACTGTATATTGGACAATGCAGTTAGAATTTGTCTATATCCTGGGAAATTTTCTTGCTAATTGCAACCTCATGCTAAGTGCATTAGCCTACGTTGGCTCCACCGTCCCGTGGAAGGGACACTGTCTTCTGCCTGTCTGCAGAAGACAGGCAGACAGGCATTGAGACAGACAGGTTCTTGGTGCTAAGTTGAAACAGCAGGCCCAGGGAGGAGGAAGACAGAGTGAAGGCACACAGCAAAACTTTTTTGTTTGATTTTTACTTGTTTTCACCTACACACACACTTTTACACACTTTTATTACCCTCGGTTCCAGTGGAACACCGCATATGTAATATAAATGTGTAGGGGGGTGCACAGTGCTCCCTCAATACAAATGTGTTCTTTTACATGTTCTTCACAGAAAATGAGCCGAGGCCAATGAGTCTCAGGTTGAAAAAAAACATTGTTATTTTAGTTAACACTGAAAATTGGACCCACAGACCTGAACACCAAACAAGGGTTAATGCATTTTTAGCCAATCAGTTGTGATGTGACAAGGTAGGGGTGATAAAAAGAAGATACCATTTTTTTTAACTAGGCAAGTCAGTAAAGAAAAAAAATCTTATTTACAATGACAGCCTAACCCGGGGAGCCAGGCACACCAATGTGTCGAAGGAAACACAGTTTACCTGACGGCAAGGTCAGCCTGCAGGCTCCTGGCCCGCCACAAGGAGTCGCTAGAGCATGATGAGCCAAGTAAAGCCCCCCCATCCAAACCCTCTCCTAATCCGCACAACGTTGGGCCAATTGTGCGCCGCACTATGGGACTCCCGATCAGAGCCGATTGTGACACAGCCTGCAATCAAACCAGGGTCTGTAGTGACACCTCTAGTGGTGAGATGCTGTGTCTTAGACCGCTACGCCACTCGGGAGTCCAAGTATACTTGGATGCAGGACACTGCCCACTCCCACTCCAGGTTAGAGTGTAGATGTATCATCCAGAGAGTTGTTGTTCGTTTGCTCAGCTGACTTCCACATGTTTACTACTTATTGGCATAAGTGTTGGGAATATTATTGGAGTTATGTTGGGTGTGATATGCTATGAATGTCCCACCTACTTCCTGGTTCAAGTCATGTACTAATTCTTAAATGTGCTTATATCATCAAATTCATAAAAGCGTGGTCATTTAAAATATATCTAAAATTATTGTCATATTTGTAGATTAATTTACTTCTCTACCTGATGCCTTTCATTAAGGTTTTTCATAGTTTTTTTTGTTGTAATCAAAAACCTTCACAAAAGGCATTGGGTGCAGGTCAATTCCTCCATGAATAAGAATATAATTTCGCATACAGTGCCATCAGAAGATATCAGAAGATATTCAGACCCCTTGACTATTTCCACATTTTATTCTAAAATGGATTAAATAGTTTATCTCCTCCTCAATCTACACACAATACCCCATAATGACAAAGCGTTAAAAATAAGTTTTGCAAAATTTTAGCAAATGTACTCTATTGAGAAATAACCCAGAAATTCCTTATTTACATAAGTATTCAGACCCTTTGCTATGTGACTCAAAATTTGAACTCAGGTGCATCCTGTTTCCATTGATCATCCTTGAGATGCTTCTACATCTTGATTGGAGTTCACCTGTGGTAAATTCAATTGATTGGACATGATTTGGAAAGGCACACACCTGTCTATATAAGATCCCACAGTTGACAGTGTATGTCAGAGCAAAATCCAAGCCATATAAGGTCGAAGAAATTGTCCGTAGAGCTCAGAGACAGGATTGTCTCGAGGCACAGATCCGGCGAAGGGCACCAAAAATGTCTGCAGCATTGAAGGTCCCCAAGAACACAGTGGCCTCCATCATTTTAAAATGGCATAAGTTTGGAACCACCAAGACTCTTTCTAGAGCTGACCGCCCAGCCAAACTGACCAATCGGGGGAGAGGGCCTTGGTCAGGGAGGTAACCAAGAACCTGACGGTGACTCTGACAGAGCTCCAGAATTCCTCTGTGGAGATGGGAGAACCTTCCAGAAGGACAACTATCTCTGCAGAACTCCACCAATTAGGCATTTATGGTAGTGGCAGATGTAAGCCACTCCTCAGTAAAAGGCACATGACATCCCGCTTGGAATTTGCCAAAAGGCACCTAAAGGAACCATGAGGAACAAGATTCTCTGGTCTGATGAAACCAAGATTAAACTCTTTGGCCTAAATGCCGACCGTCATGTCTGAAGGGAACCTGGCACCATCCCTAATGTGAAGAATGGTGGTGGCGGATTCATGCTGTGGGGATGTGTTTCAGCAGCAGGGACTGGGTACCTCGTCAGGATTGAGGGAAAGATGAACAGAGCAAAGTACAAAGTGATCCTTGATGAAAACCTTCTCCATAGGACCTCAGGCTGGGGCGAAGATTCACCTTCCAACAGGACAACAACCCTAAGCACACTGAAAAGACAACACAGGAGTGGCTTTGGGACAAGTCTCTGAATATCCTTGAGTGGCCCAGCCAGAGCCTGAACTGGAACCCGATCGAACTTCTCTGGAGAGACCTGAAAGTAGCTGGGCGGTGACACTCCCCATCCAACCTAACAGAGCTTGAGAGGATTTGCAGAGAAGAATGGGAGATACTCCGGAAATACAGGTGTACCAAGCTTGTAGCGTCATACCCAAGATGACTCAAGGCTGTAATCGCTGCCAATGGTACAAAGTACTGAGTACAGGGTCTCAATACTTATGTAAATGTGTTATTTTAGTCTTTTATTTTTTTTAAATAAATTCGCAAAAAAATCTAAAAACCTGTTTTTGCTTTGTCATTATGGAATATTGTGGGTAGATTTATAAGGGGGAAAAACTATTTAATCAATCAAGCTGTAATGCAACAAAATGTAGAAAAAGTCAAGGAGTCTGAATACGTTCCCAATGCACTCTATACAGGTTTTGGAGAGGTGGAGGCGGCTGCCACACTGGGCGCCTGGGGAGCTGTTGTTGTAGGAAAGACCTGGACAGTTCCAGTCCTCAGGGGACTGATTGGTGTCAGACCTTTTCCCCATCCCTAGCAAACACACCTGATTTAAACTAATTGCATTATTAACTGAAGATCATGATTAGTTGATTATTGGAGTCAGGTGTGTTAGCTGGGGATGGGGCAAAAGTGTGGCACCAATCAGGCCCCAGAGGACTGGAGTTACCCAGGCCTATTGTATGGGGGTAAGTGCCTTGCTAAAGGGCACAAGAGCAGGCAATGGCATCTAACTTGATGCTATCAACCCTCCAGTTGCTGGCTCGTCTCTCTAACCACCAGAGTATGTTTGTAAACTAAATTTAGTGTATAAAATGTATAAAATAGTTCAAATAAAGAAAAACCCTTGAATGTGTCCAAACTTTTGACCGGTGCTGTATATGGTTTGTTTAATTTTGAAGTCATTCCTTTTTTGTCTAATGCTTATGCCTGGAAGCGGCCCTGGCTGCAGATAATGCCAGGAGTGTAATCATTAGTCCAAACCGTAGAAAACAGTTGCAAACAGGAAAAGTTCTGCAAAGAAAACGGGAGTTTCTATTGGACAAATTCATTTAGGTTCCTCCCTATAGGTTCCTCCCTATTTTGTTCTAGTTTGCTCTTCTGCATGATGTACAGTATATTAATTAATCTCATGATTGTAAACATGAATCCTCATGATTGTATTTGTTATTCTTTTTATTGAGCCACGGTAAATACTTCAAGTGGTAGCTGGTTTCCAGTGTATGTGTGTAGACAATATACTATAGTTTTGAGCCTGAGCATCTACCCTGTCTGACTGGACAACCCTGTAGTTGGTCACACCTTTAGCAGCCAATGTAAATTACTAGTGCATGAGGGCATTTACAGCCAACCGCTCTGACTGTTCCAGCTAGTCGTTTTTACAGAATGTCATAGATTTAAGCCCACAGCATATAGGCCTAACCAATGCAACATACTACTTAATGTGAGACTCAATATTCTGACCATAGACATGGATAAACATTCATTTTCTATGATTCTGGTGTCAGCAAGTTATAGCCAATGTTTTGTACCAACACACACACACACACACACACACACACACACACACACACACACACACACACACACACACACACACACACACACACACACACACACACACACACACACACACACACACACACACACACACACACTGTTGATGGTGCTCATTAGGATATATTGTGTTATAGACGCTGGGGGATGAAACACACTGACGGTCCCTGTGATCAGAAATGAGAGGGGGCGGGGGGTTTGAAGGCTCTATGTTCTAGGATTACTATGGGCTATTTGATCCAGTGGCTTTGAGTGTGTCATTTCCACACGAAGGACGATTAAGTTGAAGGTAATGATTCGGCCTTGTCTGAGGGGAGGGGTGGGGATGGAGAGGATGGAAGGACATGTCTGAAAAGTGTCCTATTCATAACTGTGGCACATTGTAAAACCCAACTCTGCATCCGTAGATTCTCAGCTATTTAAACTCCTTAACACTAAAGATGAAACTAGAGTGATCATAATCTACTGCACTTTTCTGTTACTGCATCTGGACAACAGCTTCAGAATTTATTATTTCACCTTCTACATACTGTACGTGTCTTTACAGATACACTGGCCGGGATTCAGGCACACACGCACATGCATGCATACGAAAACGAACACACACATTTTTATCCCCCTTTGACCTCGGCCCCACCTCAGATCAGATCACTACCACTTATCCTCCTTGCTATGGGACAGATTGCAGAGAGACCGTATCAGCAGCACCGCAGTTGATAATAACTCAGGAGAAATAGCCCCAGGAGGAAGGTTACTTATATGTCCCTAATGGCACCCTGTTCCCTATATAGTGCACTACTTTTGACCAAGGCATAGGGCTCCTGTCAAAAGTAGAGCACTATATAGCGAATAGGGTGCCATTTGGGATTCAATCTGTATCAGCAAGTTCCTCAGCGTCTGACTGGCTTGCTGGTGGCCCTGTGAGGGGTCAGAGGTTAGGAACAGAACGGGTGCAAGCAGAACAGGGCTTACTGTGTTACAATGCTGAGAAATCACAGTGGGATGGTGTGTGTGTGGGTGTGTGGTGAAATTGAGGCACAAGATATTTTGGGAATATAAGGAATAAGGATTTAGAGCATTGCTTGACTCACAGTGCTTGTGTTGACTCATAGTGCTTGTGTTGACTCATAGTGCTAGCCATTTACAGTAGTCCTACTTACAGTAGCTGCACCTGTCAACTGATCTCCCAGTCACATGTAAAATGGCAAGTTCAAATGAAATCAGTCATTATCAAATCCTTATGCTACGAGTCAACAAAGGTTAATCAGCTGCTTCTTGACTTAAGCAGTCAATGAGCATGTAATTGCCGAATGATTATGCTTTATTCTTTAATCTTCTCATATAGTTGTACAGGACCATGTGGATACGCTCACTCTATTATACCTTGTTCTGTACTACACTCCTCCCACAGTTCTATATCTCACATTATAAAGGTTCTAGATATGACGTTGTAGTGGAGATGCACATAGTAATGTCAACATGACAATGACTAGGAATGAAGTATTAAAGACTTGTTTTGATATTCTGTCTGTTTCAGGAAACTTTACTTCTGCCCTAAAGGAGAAAGGGGAACCAGGTTCATTCCTCCACAGTCTTTTCTAGACCCCTGGAATGAAATAGCCTGTTATGGAGCAGCATCAGGCCTGGAGAGAATGGCATGTTCAACTTTAAAGATCCTTGTCACTCTGAGATGTCTCTGTCTGTCTGTCTGTCTGTCTGTCTGTCTGTCTGTCTGTCTGTCTGTCTGTCTGTCTGTCTGTCTGTCTGTCTGTCTGTCTGTCTGTCTGTCTGTCTGTCTGTCTGTCTGTCACTGCTCCTCCTGTGTGATTAACTGCAGTCGTCTCTGTGCTGACAGGAATGTTCCCCCTGCAGCTGTAGAACCCAGCCACACAGCAAGAACCAGACACCGGCACCTCTGGGTTGGGAGCTAGCCGCCACCAATTACCTTATTTTCATCCCCTCCCTTATCTCCGTTTTCTTCTCTCTATGCTTACTTAGGATTGGTGGGAGAGGAGAGTGGAATTCCCATTCTCTAATAGTGGCTCGTCTGCATGCAATAACTGTAGCTCAACCAACATCTTCAAGCTGTTCCAAGATGTTTGTTGATTAGAATAAATAGGCCCTTATCTTTCCCAATTATCTCCTGAACAGCTCCGATTCGAGCAGTTGTCTTCATGTGGGGGTCATTTAGTATCTAATTCATTATCATATTAGGCTCACTGGACTGAGAAGTATTTTAACAAATCTAAGATACACTATATGAAAGTTTTTTATTTTATTTATAAAAATAAAAAAATCACCTTTATTGAACCAGGTAGGCTAGTTGAGAACAAGTTCTCATTTACAACTGCGACCTGGACAAGATCAAGCAAAGCAGTGCGACACAAACAACAACACAGAGTTACACATGGAATAAACAAGCGTACAGTCAATAACACAATAGAAAAAAGAAAGTCTATATACAGTGCGTGCAAATGGCGTGAGGAGGTAAGGCAATAAATAGGCCATAGTAGCAAGTAATTACAATTTATCAAATGAACACTGGAGTGATAGATGTGCAGATGATGATGTGCAAGTAGAAATACTGATGTGCAAAAGAGCAGAAAAGTAAATAAAAACAATATGGGGATGAGGTAGGTAGATTGGATGGGCTATTTACAGATGGGCTATGTACAACTGCAGCGATTTGAAGCAAAATCTCTCGCACAATACCCCCTGAAATGACATTTAGTTCATAATTTCTTCAATTTGATTGATACAACATTTTGTATCATTACATTATTTATTTTCCCCTTTATGGTTGTTGTTAATGGTTCACTTTTTAGGATGAAAGAACAACTAACCCTTTGAATATATCTGTCATCGTCCCTTTATTCCTTCAACAGAGATGGGAGGAGAAGGGGTCTCTGTGCACCATGTGTGAAATCTCACCACATTCCAATGCCCTCGCCCTGGGGTCATGTCCCCCCGCCTCTCTTGTCTATATTTTGTTTTTCTAAGATACAGAGACCTGTAAGCAATTCTGATTTCATATGATTATTTCTTATCTGTGGGAAAACCCAGTACCCCAATTCTGCATGGGGGAAAAGAGGGCAAGGAGGGTGTGTGTGTGCTGTAGCATGTCGACGACAGCGCTGGCTGTAACGAAGGTAAACTAACCATGGCTGTACTGAAGGTCTACTAACCAAGGCTGGAGGTCTACTAACCAAGGCTGAAGGTCTACTAACCATGTCTATAGGTCTAATAACCATATCTGTACTGTAGGTCTACTAACCATGTCTGTACTGTAGGTCTACTAACCATGGCTGTACTGAAGGTCTACTAACCATGTCTGTACTGTAGGTCTACTAACCATGTCTATAGGTCTAATAACCATGTCTATAGGTCTAATAACCATGTCTGTACTGTAGGTCTACTAACCATGTATGTACTGTAGGTCTACTAACCATCTCTGTACTGTAGGTCTACTAACCATGTCTATAGGTCTAATAACCATGTCTGTACTGTAGGTCTACTAACCATGTATATAGGTCTACTAACCATGTCTGTACTGTAGGTCTACTAACCATGTCTATAGGTCTACTAACCATGTATGTACTGTAGGTCTACTAACCATGTCTATAGGTCTAATAACCATGTCTGTACTGTAGGTCTACTAACCATGTCTATAGGTCTAATAACCATGTCTATAGGTCTAATAACCATGTCTATAGGTCTAATAACCATGTCTGTACTGTAGGTCTACTAACCATGTAAGTACTGTAGGTCTACTAACCATGTCTATAGGTCTAATAACCATGTCTGTACTGTAGGTCTACTAACCATGTCTATAGGTCTACTAACCATGTCTATAGGTCTAATAACCATGTCTATAGGTCTACTAACCATGTCTATAGGTCTACTAACCATGTCTATAGGTCTAATAACCATGTCTATAGGTCTACTAACCATGTCTATAGGTCTAATAACCATGTCTATAGGTCTACTAACCATGTCTATAGGTCTAATAACCATGTCTATAGGTCTACTAACCATGTCTATAGGTCTAATAACCATGTCTATAGGTCTACTAACCATGTCTATAGGTCTAATAACCATGTCTATAGGTCTACTAACCATGTCTATAGGTCTACTAACCATGTCTATAGGTCTAATAACCATGTCTATAGGTCTACTAACCATGTCTATAGGTCTACTAACCATGTCTATAGGTCTAATAACCATGTCTGTACTGTAGGTCTACTAACCATGTCTATAGGTCTACTAACCATGTCTGTACTATAGGTCTACTAACCATGTCTATAGGTCTACTAACCATGTCTATAGGTCTAATAACCATGTCTGTACTGTAGGTCTACTAACCATGTCTATAGGTCTAATAACCATGTCTGTACTGTAGGTCTACTAACCATGTCTATAGGTCTACTAACCATGTCTGTACTGTAGGTCTACTAACCATGTCTATAGGTCTACTAACCATGTCTATAGGTCTACTAACCATGTATGTACTGTAGGTCTACTAACCATGTCTATAGGTCTAATAACCATGTCTGTACTGTAGGTCTACTAACCATGTCTGTACTGTAGGTCTACTAACCATGTCTATAGGTCTAATAACCATGTCTATAGGTCTAATAACCATGTCTGTACTGTAGGTCTACTAACCATGTATGTACTGTAGGTCTACTAACCATGTCTGTACTGTAGGTCTACTAACCATGTCTGTACTGTAGGTCTACTAACCATGTCTATAGGTCTACTAACCATGTCTATAGGTCTAATAACCATGTCTGTACTGTAGGTCTACTAACCATGTCTATAGGTCTAATAACCATGTCTGTACTGTAGGTCTACTAACCATGTCTGTACTGTAGGTCTTACTAACCATCTCTGTACTGTAGGTCTACTAACCATGTCTATAGGTCTAATAACCATGTCTGTACTGTAGGTCTACTAACCATGTCTATAGGTCTAATAACCATGTCTGTACTGTAGGTCTACTAACCATGTCTGTACTGTAGGTCTTACTAACCATCTCTGTACTGTAGGTCTACTAACCATGTCTATAGGTCTAATAGCCATGTCTGTACTGTAGGTCTACTAACCATGTCTATAGGTCTAATAACCATGTCTGTACTGTAGGTCTACTAACCATGTATGTACTGTAGGTCTACTAACCATATCTGTACTGTAGGTCTACTAACCATGTCTATAGGTCTACTAACCATATATGTACTGTAGGTCTACTAACCATATCTGTACTGTAGGTCTACTAACCATGTCTGTACTGTAGGTCTACTAACCATATCTGTACTGTAGGTCTACTAACCATGTCTGTACTGTAGGTCTACTAACCATATATGTACTGTAGGTCTACTAACCATATCTGTACTGTAGGTCTACTAACCATGTCTGTACTGTAGGTCTACTAACCATATCTGTACTGTAGGTCTACTAACCATGTCTGTACTGTAGGTCTACTAACCATGTCTGTACGGTAGCTCTGCTAACCATGTCTGTTGGTCTACTAACCATGTCTGTACTGTAGGTCTACTAACCATGTCTGTACTGTAGGTCTACTAACCATGTCTGTACTGTAGCTCTGCTAACCATGTCTGTACTGTAGGTCTAATAACCATGTCTGTACTGTAGGTCTACTAACCATATCTGTACTGTAGCTCTGCTAACCATATCTGTACTGTAGGTCTACTAACCATGTCTGTACTGTAGGTCTACTAACCATGTCTGTACTGTAGGTCTACTAACCATGTCTGTACTGTAGGTCTACTAACCATATCTGTACTGTAGGTCTACTAACCATATCTGTACTGTAGGTCTACTAACCATGTCTGTACTGTAGGTCTACTAACCATATCTGTACTGTAGGTCTACTAACCATATCTGTACTGTAGGTCTACTAACCATATCTGTACTGTTGGTCTACTAACCATGTCTGTACTGTAGGTATACTAACCATGTCTGTACTGTAGGGCTACTAACCATGTCTGTACTGTAGGTCTAATAACCATGTCTGTAGGTCTACTCTCCATGTCTGTACTGTAGGTCTACTAACCATGTCTGTAGGTCTACTAACCATGTCTGTACTGTAGTTCTACTAACCATGTCTGTACTGTAGGTCTACTAACCATGTCTGTACTGTAGGTCTACTAACCATGTCTGTACTGAAGGTCTACTAACCATGTCTGTACTGTAGGTCTACTAACCATGTCTGTAGGTCTACTAACTGTAGTTCCATGTCTGTACTGTAGGTCTACTAACCATGTCTGTACTGAGGTATACTAACCATGTCTGTACTGTAGGTATACTAACCATGTCTGTACTGTAGGTCTAATAACCATGTCTGTACTGTAGGTCTACTAACCATATCTGTACTGTAGCTCTGCTAACCATATCTGTACTGTAGGTCTACTAACCATGTCTGTACTGTAGGTTTACTAACCATGTCTGTACTGTAGGTCTACTAACCATGTCTGTACTGTAGGTCTACTAACCATATCTGTACTGTAGGTCTACTAACCATATCTGTACTGTAGGTCTACTAACCATGTCTGTACTGTATGACTACTAACCATATCTGTACTGTAGGTCTACTAACCATATCTGTACTGTAGGTCTACTAACCATATCTGTACTGTTGGTCTACTAACCATGTCTGTACTGTAGGTATACTAACCATGTCTGTACTGTAGGGCTACTAACCATGTCTGTACTGTAGGTCTAATAACCATGTCTGTAGGTCTACTCTCCATGTCTGTACTGTAGGTCTACTAACCATGTCTGTAGGTCTACTAACCATGTCTGTACTGTAGTTCTACTAACCATGTCTGTACTGTAGGTCTACTAACCATGTCTGTACTGTAGGTCTACTAACCATGTCTGTACTGAAGGTCTACTAACCATGTCTGTACTGTAGGTCTACTAACCATGTCTGTAGGTCTACTAACCATGTCTGTACTGTAGTTCTACTAACCATGTCTGTACTGTAGGTCTACTAACCATGTCTGTACTGAGGTATACTAACCATGTCTGTACTGTAGGTATACTAACCATGTCTGTACTGTAGGTCTACTAACCATGTCTGTACTGTAGGTCTACTAACTACGTTGAGGGACGGAACGCCTATTAGCTCACTGACTGACTTGGCTGCTCTCAGTTGGCCTGTCTTGTTTGATGGGAGACATTGTTTGCGTCCCATTTGGCACCTTATTCCCTATATAGTGCACCTGTTTCCCATAGGTTAGTGTCCTCTATAGGGAATCGACATAGCTGCGGGATGCGGGAAGTAGTTTGGGGGTGGGGGTGCAGAAAGAAAACAAAATGCCTTACCTGAAGGTGTCTACATTGGTCTGCTAATACAGGACTAGCAAAGGCCCAGCACACTACTGTTGTGAACATTTTGTGTGAGTGTTCACCAGCATTTGTAATTTGAGTGTGATAATTATCTGTACACAACCGTTAATCTGATAATACAATATACAAATACTTGCTTGATATTTTTTTTTCAGTTTCTTAAAATACTTTGCAAATGCAACAAATTTCTATGTGGAAACAGAAATGGTCTATTCTTTCATTTTACTAGGTTACCCTGAGCAACGTACAGTAGCATACGTTTTCCCGGTGAGAATCAAACCCACAACTCTAGTGTTGCAAGCTCCATGCTTTACCAACTGAGCTACATCATTGCCTCATCACAAACAATTTGATGTCTCAATGTTCTCAATTACTGTATTGGTCATTGTTTTTCTTCATGGTGATGGATAGTCTACAGGTACAACCTAGATGACCAGCCTATAAAGAGTAACGTACATTTACATTAAGTGGTTTGTAAGGATGGTAAATTAATACTGCACAAAAAGTGGTTGTTTCCCATATTATTTGACCAAGAAAAATATTTCAATTGATGAGGAGGCAGGCATGTCTGTCCTTCACAGATACAGGTTCATCTTTGCATGAACTTAATTCAAATACATGCTGTCTGGACCTGTTGAAAGCAATATTGTGAGGCTGAGAATCCCCTGGGGACAGTAGGTGGTCGGGTTAAAGTACTGGTAATAATTACAGCTGTTGACCAGGTGTCCACTGATTGAATAATACATTTGTTTTTCATGGTAAATGTCTCAGTGGTAGCCACATGCCATGTACAAAAGTACACCCTATTCCCTATACTGTGTGTGTGTGTGTCTGTGTGGGTGGGTCAACCTTGGGTTCTCTCCTGCCTGGTGCCATTGATTTGTTTACCTGTGTTGGGCTGACAGCCTCTCATTAGGCTTCTGTCACACACACACACACACACACACACACACACACACACACACACACACACACACACACACACACACACACACACACACACACACACACACACACACACACACACACACACACACACACACACACACATTCCAAAAGAGAACAGTCTCTTCATAGCCAGGGGACACAGAGCTCAACAATGCACCTGATTGATGCTTGCAGTATCATTGTATTGAACACCTGTTTAGTGGATGTACGCACGCCATTGAGTGACTGCTCCAAGGTGTCCTTCACTTTGTGGTGTTTGAGACATCTAACAAAAATCTCTTTGAAGGAAGAGGTTAGAACAGACGTTGCACAGTCTAGGTGTGTGTCTCTGAGTTGCCACTCAAACTGTGGAGTATTTCTTTACCCTTTATTTAACTAGGCAAGTTAGTTAAGAACAAATTCTTATTTACAATAATAATAATATAAATAATATATGCCATTTAGCAGACGCTTTTATCCAAAGCGACTTACAGTCATATGACGGCCTACTCTGGCCAAACCCGGACGACGCTGGGCCAATTGTGCCCCGCCCTATGGGTAAAGTAACTCTGATGCACAGCTTGAACTTTGAATAAAAGGTGTGGCGATACAGTGCTGGTTATAGCTGCCAGCAAACCAACATATGCTGGGCTTGCTTCCCAAATGGCACCCTATTCCCTATATACTGCACTACTTTTGACCAGGGCCCATGATCACAGCAGAAACAGAACACTTCTTATCACAGAGATGATGATTGTAAGCATCCGTGTAGTTCAAGGTTCTGAAATGAGAGTCTTATTTATGGGCTATTACATGACGCCATGCTACTGTGAACATTTCCTGAGCTCTCTTGAGCATCTTAAAGTATTGAACAGGCTATTACGTCTGAATTTAATGATCATCAGAGATTCGTTTTTTTCCATATTTTGGCATGATGGAATTGAAATTAAATGTATGTCATTGAGTGTTGTGTCCTTATGATACTGCCTGTTGGGCTGATAGCAGAATACAGTAAACAGAGTACAGGGTTTTACTATTGTGCTGATACATATTTTCAATAGGAGGCAGTGTTGTCACTTTAAAAATAGCAGCTGATCACCACCAAACACACACATACGCACTAACGCTATCTCTGTAAATGTTGTGAAATTGCCAATCAATCAGGGAGATGATTGATGGCAGGGAAAACCTGTGGAAGAGAAAGAGAGAACTGATAGAGAATCACACTGCATATAACATCAGTGGAAGACATTAACACATTGCATATTAGGTCTGTGATGTGAGATGTTAGGCAGACTGCCCACCCATCAGCCCCAAGACACATCACGGCATAATCAGTCCAGAGGTGACAACACAGCTAGAAGCCGAGCAGGTGAGTTTAGTTTAGTATGGGGAAATTGAAAGCTGACATTTGGCAAAGTGTTTTTTTGCGTGTTTTTTTTTACAGTTGGGAAAGTGTCTTGTTGTTCTTCTTCATTTCGGTTTATCTATTTGTCAAGCCCTATAAGGTTTAGAAGAGGTACTTTTCTTTGAGTACCAAAGTGTGAGTTGGTTTTTGTGTCATTGTCTTTGTTCTTAATTATAACAGATGGTTGAGTTAACTCAACTGTATCTTTTGTTTTTCATGCAAAGAAAAGCATCATTCTGTGACTATAATGAGAAGAAACACTGTCATGCAGAATTTAAAAAGTGTTTAGATATTTTTTCATGTACTTTCTTTCACATACAGAAAGTATTCATACCCCTTGACTTATTCCACATTTTGTTGTTACAGCCTGAATTCAATATATATTTTTTCACCCATCTACACACAATATTGTGCAAAGCTGATACAGACATACCCAAGACAACTGACTCAAAGGTGTTTCTACAAAGTATTGACTCAGGAGTTTGAGTACTTATGTCAATGAAGTATTTCTGTATTTCATTTTCAATAAATTAGCTAAAATGAAAGGTGAATACTGTCTGAAGAGACTGTATGAAACACATACTGCTAGCGGTCTGGGCCGCAATTCCGTGCGCAACAGAAACCATGATTCACTGAAACCTCTGGGTATATAGGTCTAGGCCATCTTCAGTTACTGGTGTCATTAATATTACACTTACTGTGTTGAGGTACTAAATATGAGGCCACTTTGGAGCAGCAGGGAAACAGGTAGAGGCTCAGTGTGAAGATAAAACACACTCTCTGTCAATGTAATGACTCAGTCCTCTGTTACACCTTCGTCTGATAACTGGAGCCGTGTGTGTTTTTGTGCATGTGTGTGTGTGTGTGTGTGTGTGCGTGCGTGCGTGCGTGCGTGCGTGCAGGTAAATCCTTTCACTGCTCCCGCAGTGGCCTAAGAATTATGAAAACAAGTTACTTCAACAACTTTGATTCCCCTTTCTTTGGAAATAGATGTCTTGCAGCAGTTTTTCTCTGTTAAATAACAACATTGCTGGAAGAGATGTTTGTCTCTGGTTCCAGCCAGGTCACCAGTGATACAAGTCAGTGTTCAACATCCATCCAGGTCTGAGGACATCTGGAGATGACGTGGAAACCGGCCTCTAGGGGCAACAGTGAGCTCTGTTACCTTCAACTAGGTTTTGGTTTTGCTAATATCTTGTGGATGGCGATGGTCGTAAGCATGTGATTCCAAAGGTTGCAAGTTCAAATCCAGCAATAGAAAGTTGATTTTGAGACATTTGATTTTTAGCCTATCCCAAACCTTAACTCTTACCTTAACCATTCAGAGTTAATGCCTTAACATTAAGATTTTGGGGGTGAATGATTAAACTTAACCCTGACCTTAAAATTGTGGAGTTGATGTTTGAGAAACATGGATGAACGTCTAATTCTGACTTGAGACTGTGAGAGCTAGTTGCTGGTTCAGATGTAGAGCAGGAAGAACAATACTTTGTTTAGTTCAGAGACAACTCTTTTCAAAGACGACCAAGAGCAACAGATGGCTGCATATGTATAAATAAGTCCTCTTTTCAGAAAAGGAGATTACTCCATTTGAGCCTGTTTTTATGGCCCATGAAAGAGAGATTAAATTGTAAGCTGTTTCATAACATATTTTTTTTTCTTCTTTACAGCTAAACATTCGTAAACAGGTGTCTGGACAATTACTGGGCAAGGTTTCAGTGAGGATTAATATCTGAGGTTGGAGATGAGAAGGGGAATTCAAAATATCACTATTAGCTACATTGTTATGTCATATCACATGCTACTGTGTAGGACTGTGACTGTCTCCAGCGTTTGCATCAGCTCGATTCAATATATATGAAATACCAAACAAAGTATGACATTTAAAAATACTTTCCTGTTCTATGTGGATCATTGTCAGGATGTGCAGTTAGCTGAACATGGCACTGACTGCAGAATACTACATTAGAATATGTTAAGCATGCTGTTACCTATAACTACTGTGTATAAATCTATGATATACCGCCCGAGCAGTTCTTTCAGAGTAAGTAAACAAAGGCTCACATCAAAGTTTGTTGAGGACAAAGACAAAAGCATTGCTTCTGGGTCGCATCTCAGCCAAGTTATTGAGAAGGAGGAGAGAAACTTCTCTCAACCTTTGGTAATCTTCATTATATAATCTGTTCTTATCATCCTACGTGCTATATAACGCCCACCTGGGGCATACCTCTGCATCCTCCACACATATCGACAGGAGCCTCTATTTTGACCACATCTCCCACTGAAATAATGATTTTACTTGAGTTAGAAGCACCTGTTCATCCCTTCATAGTGTAAATTATGTACACTATCCGTTCTGTAAAAACACTTCTCAACTTCTGGGCTGATATGCTGCTGTGGGTTCCCTGTGTGTTCAAGTCAAACTCGTACCTCATTTTATACAATCAGTCAATTATAGATGAGGGTTTCTGTGATATGAACAAATATTCACGAGACATTCCATACGTCTCTATACACTGACTCGTGTGATACTTGAACTAATTCTGTGATGAAACGTCTGATTCAATCCAGGCCTAAATCTGATCCTGCATTATCAACACAACTGTAGTGATATGATCCTGTACACATTGAGCAGAACATAGAAAACACGCAGGCCTAGTTGAATAAAATATAGATCATGTTGATACATTTTTGGTTGTTTGTGTTTGGTTGTTTTGTAGAGAAAATGCAACGAATGGCATAATAAATGCACAGACTTTCTTAAAGGGTCAGCGTGACCTATATAGTAAGGTGGATGGACTTCCTCTGATCTGTTGAATGGTTGTCTTAAGTGAAAGGAACCTGAGGAGTCTTGTATTAAAACAATACATTCATAAAGGTAATCAGAGAAGAAAAAAGCCCATTTAGTTTCAAGTATGGCAGTCATCCTCTCCCCTGTTAAAGTCGTGTTCGTCATTTTAAACCATGGTAAAAAAAAATATACCACAGGTGGTTGGTGGCACCTTAATTGGGGAGGGCTCGTAGTAATGGTTGATGCGGAATTAGTGGAATGGTTTCCATGTGTTTGATGCCATTCCATTGACTCCGTTCCAGCCATTATGAGCTATTCTCCCTTCAGCAGCCTCCTGAAATCGCCCACATGTTGCAACAGAGAACCGAGGCATACAGAACAGTTGACATCGTCGGCTACCCGTCAAGCCATGGTCAGCCATTAGAGATGATCGCTCACATTGTTTTGACAGTTGGGAGAATGTGTAAATGGATGACCGAATCTGCTGTCAGGACTAAACGCTAAACCAATTCGTTAAGACCAGCAGTTAAGAGTTGTTTTTTAAAGAGCCCACAGCTTGAATGTGACATATGACAACCTGGTCTCAGATCGTTTCATATTATTCTGTAACTAAATCCAAGCCACTCCAGTTAGTATGAAATGTTACGTTTCGTACGGTATGTATACATTTGTGCATGTCCATCACCCATTATGTAAGATATGTTATGAATTACAATTCATATTATAATTTATGTATGAATTTGCGAAACGTATAATATGTTACAAATTTGCAAAACGTACTATATTTTACGAATGAGCAAAATGTATGATATGTTACAAATTCTAGGAGTTATTAAGGAATTAGGTTAAAGGGTTAAGGTTAGGGTTAGGGAAAGGGTTAGCTAAAAGGGTTAGGGGAAGGGTTAGCTAACATGCTAAGTAGTTGCTAGCAGTTGAAAAGTTGCTAATTATCTCAAATGCAAAGTTGTCCCTGATGAGATGTGAACTTTTTTAAATTTAAATTTAAATGTATTTCACCTTTATTGAACAGGTAGGCCAGTTGAGAACAACTGAACAACTCATTTACAACAGCGACCTGGCCAAGATAAAGCAAAGCAGTGCGACACAAACAACAACACAGAGTTACACATGGAATAAACAAACATACAGTCAATAACACAATAGAAAAGTCTATATATGGTACAGTGTGTGCAAATGATGAGGCAAGATAAGGGAGGTAAGGCAATAAACTTGCATCCTTTGGGTTGCTAGACATAAGATATGCTCAGAATTCCAGCTAAGTGGCTAACGTTAGCTAGCTGGCTAACTTTAGCAAGGCTAGGGGTTACGGTTAAGTTTAGGAGTTAAGTTAAAGGGTTAAGGTTAGGGTTAGGGTTAGCTAAAAGGGTTAGGGTTAGGGTTAGCTAAAAGGGTTAGGGTTAGGGTTA
Source organism: Oncorhynchus keta (assembly GCF_023373465.1). Classification (NCBI taxonomy): domain Eukaryota; kingdom Metazoa; phylum Chordata; class Actinopteri; order Salmoniformes; family Salmonidae; genus Oncorhynchus; species Oncorhynchus keta. The sequence goes on from NC_068440.1 coordinate 14,969,516, forward strand.
GCTAAAAGGGTTAGGGATAGGGGAAGGGATAGCTGACATGCTAAGTAGTTGCTAGTAGTTGAAAAGTTTCTGTGATGAGATTTGAACTCACATCCTTTGGGTTGTTAGACAAATAACCATCGGTCTTCTACAACCATGCCAAACATAACATAGCATACTAATTTGAGTGTCCCAGATTTACATTAGTATGTTAAATCTAGTCTATGGGACCAGGCTGCAAATGAACCTTTTTAGTAATGATTATTTCCCCCACATTGTATAACATGCAACTCTCAAAGTGAACCTAAATGCACTCTCCTATGTCTCATTTCTAGAATCGGTTCTGTTGAAACTACAACAAAGAGTGCCTATGTACAGTGTGTAGCATAACACATTTACACCAAAAAATACATAGGACACTGATATAAGGCATTGGTATATACAGTGCATTCAGGAAAAAATCAGACCCCTTGACTTTTTCCACATTTTGTTACATTACAGTCCTATTCTAAAATGGATTAAATTATGTATTATTTTTCTCATTATTTTTCTCATCAATCTACACACAATACACCATAATGACAAATCAAAAACAGGTTTGTAGAAATGTTTGCATATATATATATATATTTTTAAATGAGGTGCATCGCTGCTCAGATATTTTCAGGTCTCTCCTGAGATGTTCAAGTCTGGGCTCTGGCTGGGCCACTCAAGGACATTCAGAGACTTGTCCTGAAGCAACTCCTGCATTGTTTTGGCTGTGTGCTTAGGGTCGTTGTCCTGTTGGAAGGTTAACCTTCACCCCAGTCTGAGGTTTTGAGTGCTCTGGAGCAGGTTTTTATGAAGGATCTCTCTGTACTTTTCTCCGTTCATCTTTCCTTCAACCCTGACTAGGCTCCCAGTCTCTGCCGCTGAAAAACATCCCCACAGCATACTGCTGCCACCACCATGCTTCACCGTAGGGATGGTGCCAGGTTTCCTCCAGACATGATGCTTGGCATTCAGGCCAAATAGTTCAATCTTGGTTTCATCAGACCAAAAAATCTTGTTTCTCATGGTCTGAGAGTCCTTTAGGTGCCTTTTGGCAAACTCGAAGCTGGCTGTCATGTGCCTTTTACTGAGGAGTGGCTTCCGTCTGGCCACTCTACCATAAAGGCCTGATTGGTGGAGTGCTGTGGAGATGGTTGTCCTTCTTGTTCTCCCATCTCCACAAAGGAAGTCTGTAGCTCTGTCGGGGTGACCATCGGGTTCTTGGTCACCTCCCTGACCAAGGGCCTTCTCCCCCGATTGCTCAATTTGGTCGGGCGACCAGCTCTAGGAAGAGTCTTGGTGTTTCCAAACTTCTTCCATTTAAGAATGATGGAGACCACTGTGTTCTTGGGGACCTTCAATGCTGCAGAAATGTTTTGGTGCCCTTCTCCAGATCTGTGCCTCGACACAATCCTGTCTCGGAGTTCTAAGGACAATTCCTTCAACCTCATTGCTTGGTTGTTGCTCTTACATGCACTTGCAACTGTGGGACCTTATATAGACAGGTGTGTGCCTTTTCAAATCGTATCCAATCTATTGAATTTATCACAGGTGGACCCCAATCAAGTTGTAGAAACAGCTCAAGGATTATCAGTGGAAACATGATGCAGCTGACCTCAATTTCGAGTCTCAGAGCAAAGGGTCAGAATTCTTATATAAATAAATAAGGTATTTTTTTAATAAACTTTTTAAAATATATATATATATATTTTAATTTGAACAAATGTCTAACAAATAGTTTTCGCATCGTCATTATGGGGTATTATGTGTAGATTGATGAGGATTTGTTTTTATTTAATCAATTTTAGAATAAGGCTATAACAAAATGTGGGAAAAGTCAAAGGGTCTGTATACCTTCCGAACGCACTGTATGTGCATATTGATTTGCTATTGGGTTTTGGCACATTTGTTTTGTACAATTTAACAATCTGATGAGACGGACTGTTGTTAATGTTCATGTAATTCAGCTCGTTGCTGGCTCGTGTCACATCTAACAACCCATAGCCTTGCGCCGCGGAATCAGCACCAAGGACAGTTCCAACTGTTCCGCTCGCTCTCGAGCGCCCGCCCCTTAACGACTACATTCCATTGGGTTGCACACTGATCAGCAACCAATAGTAGAGGAGCTGGAATGAGCCCTCGTTGCTACTGGAGACGTTCCGGGGGATCTTCAAAGATCTTGTTTACAGAAAGCAGAGAGCCTCTAGTTCGGCGGTGTTGCATGCGAGGGGTCTGCACGGTCACGGTGAACACATAGGCTACTACACCGCTGGGATAACGGAATTCCTACCAGAGACACCCGCGCACGACAGTTTTTGTTCGATGTTACAGCTTTGAACTACTTATGCGATGTTGTTATAGTGACTGCAAATGACATTGCCGCATTTATTTTATTTTTTAAAATAATTTACCGCGGATAGTTTCGGTGAGGGCAGGTGTTGGGAATAAGGCGAGGTTTTTGAATTGTATCTCTTCTGAATCATTTTGTGGACGGCGTGGACCAAAGGCACGGGACGAGATGGATACGGAAAAGTACTTACCGGAGCTGATGGCGGAGAAGGACAAACTGGACCCCACGTTTCATCACTCTCTACGATTACTAGATCAAGGTAAGAAAAGAAAACATCCCTATTTATTATGGGACGTTTCTACGGTATAGCTTGGAGCACTAACCTATAATGTTTCAGTTATGTTGTTGGTTGGGTTATGTTGGTGCCACTTTGACATACTATTACACTTTAAAGACATGTTTAACGTTTTCATTAGGTGCTGTCCCAAATGGACCATGATACAGACCAGCTCCGCACACAGGCTATTTAATGTATTCCAGAACCAGCACATTTGATTCTACTAAGGGCTTGTTGATTAGTTGAACATATGAATAACTGTCTGGAATAAATCCGATACGTTGAATGATTCAGACAGCGACTACGCTATACAATGCCATGCATTTCTGTTAGCCTGTACATAAATAAACGTTCAATCATAATTGTAAAACACCACTCTTTTTACACAATGTAGGCCTACAGTATTTGGTAATACTACACGTCTCTATGTTTGCATACGACTACTAAGATGCACTGATAACGATGTAGGAGCTTCTCCAAGTAGCTCAGTCATCCAGCACTGAGACATGTGTAAATGATGATGTTAACAGTGGAATCAACACATTCTCATTATACGTTGGATTTGTTTTCCCCTTTGAAGAACTTGACTTGATTCTAATGCAATTGAGCAGATGGAAGCGCGTGTTCCACAGCGATTTGAATGGAAGACTGTTTAATTCATCCATTGCCGAGACATCTGCGGCCGAGCATACCGTTTGCTTTGAAGCTGTCAGAATTTTGCAAATACTTCCAGATGCACTCCCTTGGATCCATTCTGGCGGTAAGAGCACTGGAATAGCATCCTAATACATCCTTGAAATAGCACTCGTAAATGAGCTTAGTCTCTAGTGCTGTCTGCCTGGATTTCAGGAAATAAAATCATATTTGCAAAATGGCTATACCTCGCTAAGCTTTGAAAGAAAACGTATCAAATCAAATGTATTTATATAGCCCTTCGTACATCAGCTGATATCTCATAGTGCTGTACAGAAAGCCAGCCTAAAACCCCAAACAGCAAGCAATGCCGGTGTAGAAGCATGGTGGCTAGGAAAAACTCCCTAGAAAGGCCAAAACCTAGGAAGAAACCTAGAGAGGAACCAGGCTATGAGGGGTGGCCAGTCCTCTTCTGGTTGATAAATGACCAGCATGGTAAAATAATAATAATCACAGGCAGAACAGTTGAAACTGGAGCAGCAGCACGGCCAGGTGGACTGGGGACAGGTAGTCCTGAGGCATGGTCCTAGGGCTCAGGTCCTCCGAGAGAGAGAAAGAAAGAGAGAAAGAGAGAATTAGAGAGAGCATACTTAAATTCACCCAGGACACCGGATAAGACAGGAGAAGTACTCCAGATATAACAAACTGACCCTAGCCCCCCGACACATAAACTACTGCAGCATAAATACTGGAGGCTGAGACAGGAGGGGTCAGGAGACACTGTGGCCCCATCCGATGATAGCCAAACAGGAAGGATATAACCCCACCCACTTTGCCAAAGCACAGCCCCCACACCACTAGAGGGATATCTTCAACCACCAACTTACCATCCTGAGACAAGGCCGAGTATAGCCCACAAAGATCTCCGCCACGGCACAACCCAAGGGGTGGCGCCAACCCAGACAGGAAGATCACATCAGTGTCTCAACCCACTCAAGTGACGCACCCCTCCTAGCGACGGCATGAAAGAGCACCAGTAACCCAGTGACTCAGCCCCTGTAATAGGGTTAGAGGCAGAGAATCACAGTGGAAAGAGGGGAACCGGCCAGGCAGAGACAGCAAGGGCGGTTCGTTGCTCCAGAGCCTTTCCGTTCACCTTCACACTCCTGGGCCAGACTACACTCAATCATATGACCCACTGAAGAGATGAGTCTTCAGTAAAGACTTAAAGGTTGAGACCGAGTTTGCGTCTCTCACATGGGTAGGCAGACCATTCCATAAAAATGGAGCTCTATAGGAGAAAGCCCTGCCTCCAGCTGTTTGCTTAGAAATTCTAGGGACAATTAGAATGCCTGCGTCTTGTGACCGTAGCGTACGTGTCGGTATGTACTGCAGGACCAAATCAGAGAGATAGGTAGGTGTAAACCCATGTAATGCTTTGTGGGTTAGCAGTAAAAACCTTGAAATCAGCCCTTGCTTTGACAGGAAGCCAGTGTAGAGAGGCTAGCACTGCAGTAATATGATCACATTTTTTGGTTCTAGTCAGGATTCTAGCAGCCGTATTTAGCACTAACTGAAGTTTATTTAGTGCTTTATCCGTGTAGCCGGAAAGTAGAGTATTGCAGTAGTCTAACCTAGAAGTAACAAAAGCAGGGATTCATTTTTCTGCATAATTTTTGCATTTTTGGACAGAAAGTTTCTGATTTTTGCAATGTTACGTAGATGGAAAAAAAGCTGTCCTTGAAACAGTCTTGATATGTTCTTCAAAAGAGAGATCAGGGTCCAAAGTAACGCCGAGGTCCTTCACAGTTTTATTTGAGACGACTGTACAACCATTAAGATTCACTGTCAGATTCAACAGAAGATCTCTTTGTTTCTCGGGACCTTTTGTCCGAGTTTAAAAGTAGAACGTTTGCAGCCATCCACTTCCTTATGTCTGAAACACAGGCTGAAACACAAAGAAAACTTATGATTTGTATTCTCGGCTACTGGCCACCTAATTGTAACGACTGTGTTGTCTTTATTACATGTATTCAGCGACTGATGTAACATGTACATCCACAGTTGTTGAACTGTACCTGTACCTGACACACAAGAGAGAAATACATAGACTACTGGATATAATATTCATATAGAGTAGTATTCAGCTGTGTACCATGCTCCATGAAGAGTAACCGTCCCTGAGACCGTGATGACTTGCGTTGACTCCCTGAGCGAATGCCTAGGCTTTAGCTCAGTGGGCTAACACGGTTGTGTGGCATTCCGGAGCCCACTCTGTACCCAGTCCCATTTTGTACCCGTTATGGATAGATTGTTCAGTTTTAAGAAAGTGAAATAGCCTATAGCTAAAAGTATTGAGTTGGGCAATACTGGAAAGAATAGCTGAAAGCATTGAGTTAGGTTAATACCAGGACAGAAGGGCCTTTATGAATGTGTTTCTGTCAGCTCTCTCACGTAGAGCTGAATCACGGAGATAAGAGCGTATTTTACTCAGCACTTTCTCCTTATCAGCTGGTTTCAATTCGTAAAATTTGTTTGGCCTTTTTCTCCAGCACAGATTTCCTAGCTCGCCATGAGAGGTAAATGTGATTTGAAGGAAATATACATTTGGTTTAACGTAGCACCTGTTTCTTCGACAGAGTGTCGCTGAGGGTTCACATAAATCGTAGAAATGAACGAGCCAATGCTTTCAATGGAGTTGGAGGAGTACGATTCTTAATATTTCACAAGCATTTCCACTGCAATATATCAACTCTTGGAGTTGATATCATTTTAACAGATTCATTTAAGATTTACTTAAACTTGTGGTGTGCTAGGGCCGTGTCCCAAATGCCACCCTATCCCCTACAGTACATTTGTTTTGAACTATTATAGTGCAATATATAGGTCAAAAGTAGTGCACTATATAGAGAATAAGGTGTCGCATTTCATCAACCAAACAAGGCTCAGAGCTGCCATGAGTCGGTCAGTAGGAGCCAGTAACTGTCCTTAACAGTCAGTAACAGTTTGCCACAAACTCCAAAATGTAAATACTGTTATCTCCCTCTTACGAAACAGATGGCACATGATGCAATTGAACAGAGCGCTACTTTAAGCACTTCTCTAATATAACACTTCTTCTGGCATCTTCCCCACCAGCTCCCGACATGATTATGTAATTGGCAGGGGACATGAGCAGATCTACCGAGAGTAAGCACACACAGAGACAGACAGTGAGTGGCCGCATACTAGATAACTCAATGTCTGGAGAGATACACTTACTAGGGAAAATGGGGGGGGCTGTATTTGAAGATGGGAGTTTAGATACCTGTACCATACTGTAGGTATACTGTAGGGCGGCAAGTAGCCTAGCGGTTAGAGCGTTGGGCCAGGTTAGAATATCCGAGCCGTCAAGGTGAAAAATCTGACGATGTGTCCTCGAGCAAGGCACTTAACCCTACTTTGCTGTAGGGTCGCCGTACTACTCTGGCTGACCCTGTAAAACAACCCCTTTCACTGCACCTATCCGGTGTGTGTTACACTAGTTTTAATTAAAAAAACTAAATAATTAGATCTAATAGATAAGCACCTCTGCTGGAAAACAATTCATAACATACTTATACAGACACAGCTCCAGCGAGGCCTGTTTAGTATTGACTTCACTGCTGACATGAGTTGATGTAAATATCTTGTCTTGTATCTAATTAGATACATTGAAGTGTTGATTTAACTACAACAAGAAAATAATTTAAAGGAATTCTAAAGGACTGCTTTCGGCTGTGATAACCTCACATAGAATACAACATTGTTGAAAAGATTGTGTTTAGCTTAGAGGGCTTTCTTGTTTTAAACTATAGAAACAGCATCCAATATTTTAAGGTAAAAAAAAAAAAAAAACCTGCTATATCCACTTCAATGCAGATATACAGTTCTACCCGCTATAACTTGTTTTGTTACATGTCATCTCTGTGGAGCCAATCCTGGTTCTGCACATGAACAGAACAGCTCTTCCACTAGTTCTATATGATACCTTATCTTATAATTGTCTGTTCCGCTGTAGGAGCCCAGCACAGTGTTTGTATTACATTAAAGAGCTCCGCTTGGTAGAACAGATTAGGCCACAATGGAAGGAACCCAGAGTAAAATGATCCTAGCACTTCTGAACAATGATATGAGCAGGTGTGTGGTGGAGTCCATTACAGAACTTATTTCAGAAGATCTCCTGTAGCAGTAGGTTCATACATACAGTATACAGGGTTCCAAAAGGGTCCTGCGGCTGTCTACATAGGGGAACCCTTTTTGGTTCCATGTAGAACCCTTTTTGGTTCCAGGTAGAACTCTTTTGGGTTCCATGTAGAACCCTCTGTGGAAGAGTTCTAAATGGAACCCAAAACGGTTCTACCTAGAACCAAAAGGGTTCTAAATGTTAACAAAAGGGGTTCTTCAAAGTGTTCTTCTATGGGGACAGCCATTAGAACCCTTTTTGGTTCTATATAGCACCTTTTCTTCTAGGAATGTATCCCTCTAGCATCAGCAGAAAGAGAAGCTATTCAGCATAGCATTAGATGGTCTTAGATTGGCCCCAAAATGCACTGTGTCTGTGTGCACTGCAGACTAGCTCAGTAAAGCACCCACCCTATTCCCTGTATACAGTAGTGCACTCCTTTTGACCAATGGTGCTATTTTGGACGCATCATAGGAACGCACACCCAACAGTGAGCAGAAATAGGCCTTGGCAGAGCATCAAAGCCTGGGATACTGTTGTGTTGCTCGGGAAACGGTGGTTGATAGTGATAAACATCGGTGGCAGGCCAGCACGCTGAGCTAGTCGCCTACACACGGAGACAGATACAGAACAAAAGGGGGTCCACTTACTCTGGGATCTGACCTACAGATATACTGTTATGCTTTTGAACTCACAGGTGAAGTGTGAGATATATATATATATATATATATATATATATATATATATATATATATAGAGAGAGAGAGAGAGAGAGAGAGAGAGAGAGAGAGACCCAGCAACCGCTTTAAATTCAGCCTAGTAGTGCAGGGTTGCAGTGTGTAAGGTGTTGAGTGGTGCTGTGTGTGTGTGTGTGCTGTGGCTCAGAGGTCTTTGGTGTTTGCTGAGTGCTGTCCCAGAAGACTCTACAGGAGGGTGAGATGTAGGCCTAACACAGACTGAGACAGCCACGCTTGGTGATAAAACCTAATGGCACGTCATTTATAGGACTTATTCGTTTACACGGCGGCATTGATCTCATTGTTAATGTGTGACGCAGGGAACACCCGTTATGTCACTGGTAATGAGGTGGTGATGCAGTGTTTCAACACTGCGTCCCTAATGGCACCTTATTCCCTACGTCCCTAATGACACTTTATTCCCTACATAGTGCACTAATTTTATCCAGAGTCCTATGGGCCCTAGTAGAAAGTAGTGCACTATATAAAGAGTAGGGTGCCATTTAGGATGTGTTCTGACAAATCCAGGTTCGCTAGTTTGTGGATAAAATGCAGAAGCAAACAAATTAATGTTGTCACGGATACCTCCGGAAATTTCATTACGCACACCTGGGCCACTATTCCCGGTGATTAGTAATTGTATAAGTGTGTCCTTGGTTTCCATTGTCCTGTCGATGTCGTGTGAGTACCTGTGCTGTGTGTTTTGGGCTTTCGTGCTCTTGTGGATTGCGCAGATGATTACGGTTCTCGTCCTGTGTGTTAATCATTATGCGTGTGTGTGTTTATTCAAGGTTCTCCTCGTTCTTTTGTTTTGGGTTTCAACCCTGTGTTTTTGTTACGTGTTTGTTCGGTCTTCGTCCCCGCGCCTTTAAACACACTCCGTCATTTGGGTGAAGTAAAAACCCATATTACGCATTCCTGAGTCTGTCTCCCGATCCTTCATGCCAACGTGACTATTGTCTAAATACCATTTGATATTATATAATGTAATATTCCATCATAAGGATAAACAACCCAGTTATCACTGTAGAGGAATCAGTTATGTCACTGAGATGAGATGAGAAGCAAATTAAAGCAATATTCTGGCTTACTTGGTGGGAAACATGATTGCTGTTGTAGTCAGAAAAATCAATTCACTCTTTCTTTCTCAATTGTATTCATATAATTATGTGGGGTAAGTTGAGACATTTTGTACATTCAGCATCACTTCAGCATAAACCCCAATATTATTTATATCAAAGATACAGTAGGTACATTTATTTCAGGGTGTTGTGTATCCCTGGAAATATTCAGAATTCATGTAAACATTACAGTATTGAAAACCTTGCTTGTCCTAAAAAAAAGTGGTGTCTTTGCACAATTTTCTGGGGTAAGTTGAGCTACGGGACAGGGTAAGTTACAGGCTGTATCAAAACCGTCCGTGATTGGGAGTCCCGTACTGTGGCGCTGTAACGGTTGTCTTGGGGAGAAAGAGAGGAGGACCAAAGCGCAGCGAGTGTTCATCTTTTTAATAAGAAACTGAACACTTCAAAAATACAACCGAAATACAAAATGACAACCGAAACAGTTCTATCTGGTGCAGACACACAAAGACTGAAAATAACCACCTACAAAACACAAAGGAAAACAGGCTACCTAAATATGGTTCTCAATCAGGGACAACGATTGACAGCTGCCTCTGATTGAGAACCATAATCAGGCCAGACACAGAAATAGAAAATATAGAAAAACTAACATAGACTGCCCACCCCAACTCACACCCTGACCATACTAAATAAAGACAAAACAAAGGAAATAAAGGTCAGAACGTGACAGGCGCACAGTATGGGTTAGGGTTTGGCCAGGGTAGACCATCATTGTAAATACGAACTTGTTCTTAACTGACTTGCCTAGTTTAATAAAGGTTAAACAAAATAAAATAGAAGTTAAGCCGCCTTCACCATTCTGTACTGAATGAAATATTACCACAACCTTTTTAAATCCATTTCTATCTTTATTTCCCAAACTTATTTCAACACAATCAATCACTTTTAAATCATTTTAAATCAAATCAAATCAAAAAATGTATCTGTCCAATATACATGGTTAGCAGATGTTAATGTGAGTGTAGCGAAATGCTTGTGCTTCTAGTTCCGACAATGCAGTAATAACCAACGAGTAATCTAACTAACAATTCCAAAACTACTACCTTATACACACAAGTGTAAAGGGATAAAGAATATGTACATAAAGATATATGAATGAGTGATGGTACAGAACGGCATAGGCAAGATGCAGTAGATGGTATTGAGTACAGTATATACACATGAGATGAGTATGTAAACAAAGTGGTATAGTTTAAAGTGGCTAGTGATACATGTATTACATAGAGATGCAGTAGATGATATAGAGTACAGTATATACGTAGACATATGAGATGAATAATGTAGGGTATGTAAACATTATATTAAGTAGCATTGTTTAAAGTGGCTAGTGATATATTTTACATCAATTCCCATTATTAAAGTGGCTTGAGTTGAGTCAGTGTGTTGGCAGCAGCCACTAAATGTTAGTGGTGGCTGTTTAACAGTCTGATGGCCTTGAGATAGAAGCTGTTTTTCAGTCACGCGGTCCCAGCTTTGATGCACCTGTACTGACCTCGCCTTCTGGATGATAGCGGGGTGAACAGGCAGTGGCTCGGGTGGTTGTTGTCCTTGATGATCTTTATGGCCTTCCTGTGACATCGGGTGGTTTAGGTGTCCTGGAGGGCAGGTAGTTTGCCCCCGGTGATGCGTTGTGCAGACCTCACTACCCTCTGGAGAGCCTTATGGTTGTGGGCGGAGCAGTTGCCGTACCAGACGGTGATACAGCCCGACAGGATGCTCTCGATTGTGCATCTGTAGAAGTTTGTGAGTGCTTTTGGTGACAAGCCAAATTTCTTCAGCCTCCTGAGGTTGAAGAGGCGCTGCTGCGCCTTCTTCACATTGCTGTCTGTGTGGGTGGACCAATTCAGTTTGTCTGTGATGTGTACGCCGAGGAACTTAAAACTTAATACCCTCTCCACTACTTTCCATCAATGTGGATAGGGGGGTGTTCCCTCTACTGTTTCCTGAAGTCCACAATCATCTCCTTAGTTTTGTTGACGTTGAGTGTGAGGTTATTTTCCTGACACCACAATCCGAGGGCCCTCACCTTCTCCCTGTAGGCCGTCTCGTCATTGTTGGTAATCAAGCCTACCACTGTTGTGTCGTCCGCAAACTTGATGATTGAGTTGGAGGCGTGCGTGGCCACGCAGTCGTGGGTGAACAGGTAGTACAGGAGAGGGCTCAGAACGCACCCTTGTGGGGCCCCAGTGTTGAGGATCAGCGGGGTGAAGATGTTGTTACCTACCCTCACCACCTGGGGGCGGCCCGTCAGGAAGTCCAGTACCCAGTTGCACAGGGCGGGGTCGAGACCCAGGGTCTCGAGCTTGATGACGAGCTTGGAGGGCACTATGGTGTTAAATGCTGAGCTGTAGTCGATGAACAGCATTCTCACATAGGTATTCCTCTTGTCCAGATGGGTTAGGGCAGTGTGCAGTGTGGTTGAGATTGCATCGTCTGTGGACCTATTTGGGCGGTAAGCAAATTGGAGTGGGTCTAGGGTGTCAGGTAGGGTGGAGGTGATATGGTCCTTGACTAGTCTCTCAAAGCACTTCATGATGACGGAAGTGAGTGCTAGTCGTTTAGCTGATTTAGCTTAGCTTTCTTGGGAACAGGAACAATGGTGACCCAATCATCTTTTAGCACAGGCTTAACCACTAAAAAACACTTTGTACTTCTGAAAATACTTTTAAAGTAGGCCAGGCCGTATTGTCACCTCATTCATATCCCAGTGATAATGCCTTGCATCATGTCTGGGAAGAAAATAATTACATGTTCTTAACTTACCCCATGCCAAACCTTTTGACTCTATTAGCCCACACAGCTACAAGGATTCACTTTCATGCTAGGTTTAACACCTCATATTGTAGCTTATATAAACCCCAACTGATGAATAGAATTTAACTTAATCTTAACAAATATTTACTTTGTTTAGATGCAGTATAACATTCATGAAGCCAAGCGTTTTGGCCCCAGCCCCTCTCCTCCCCCAAGCCTTTTGGCCCCAGCCCCTCTCCTCCCCCAAGCCTTTTGGCCCCAGCCCCTCTCCTCCCCCAAGCCTTTTGGCCCCAGCCCCTCTCCTCCCCCAAGCCTTTAGGCCCACGCCCCTCTCCTCCCCAGCCCCTCTCCTCCCCCAAACCATTTGGCCCCAGCCCCTCTCCTCCCCCAAGCCTTTTGGCCCCAGCTCTACTCACCACCAGTATGTTACTTTAACTCTTATATTAATCCAGGGCAAACTGTGTTCTCCCCCAGGCTTGCCCGCCGCAATTATATATCCATTAATCATATTCTTATTGGATGATAATGCACTGCTGTCTGCCCAAGACATTACTGTGGGATTACATTGGATTAGACTCGGAGCTAGAGAGAGTCAGAGAGAGTCAGAGAGAGAGAGAGGGAGAGAGAGCTCTGGTATGTGGGCATTTGTTTACTGTAGCTTGGGGCAACTGAAAGAGTTAAGGGTTCACATCCTCTGGGGGAATGTTCTTTGTGAAGGATTGGACCAAAACGGCATTAGGGTGAAGGAGGAAAGAGAGGAGTGGAATGAAATTGGAATTGAAGTAGAAAAAAGAAAAGGAAAGTGGTAATGGAAAAATAGCTAGATGTGAAAGTGACAAATAATAATAAAAAAGAAATATGATAGAGAAAGGCAGGTTAAGGTGTAGACCCCTGCTTTCACTCCGTACCCTCTGAATCTCCTAGAACCATTTTCTGTGTCTAAAAAACCTTTCATGGTGAGGTTAGTTTATGTGTTCAGATGAATAGCTGAATAGGCAGACACGTCTTGTGCATGCAGAGTCCCTCTGAGTGAAACGGCGTGGTTGTATAGCTGTGGGGAGAATGACAAGTGTAAATTGACCACTCGTTCAAAAGATGGGAATGCTGTAAATTAAATACTTATTCATATTTGTCACCAGCATCACATATCAAATTCTGCTTTTTTATCACTCATGTAAAAAACAGACAACTGTCTTCACACATCGAACAGTGTTTAATATGTCCCCAACCATGCTAGCTTGACAGGTTCAATAGATACCAGAATGAGGACGAGACCCAAAGAAAATGCTGTTGTATGTTTTTGCTCTCAGATTGACTGTGTAGCCCAATAGTATCAAGTTGTCTGACAAAAGTTCTGCACATCCAGCGTCACTCCTCCCTGTCTCTTCTCTGTACATCTACCTGCTTTCAAGCAGTGATTAGAATCCTGACAGATTCTTTGAACTGCCATTGGTCTCACCCATAGTCTGCTTCACTGCGGAGCAGTTGTGGAGTAGTTGTGGAGTAGTTGTGTCCTTGTTTTGAATAGGAGCCTTTTCAGTGCCCTTACCTTGATGTCAGGACCCGGTTACGAAGTGAGAAACGGAGTGAGAAACAGTCACTTAACCAACTGAGCCACGAATAGTCGGCAGAACCCAGAAGATGAGGCAGACACAGCAGTACTTGAGACGGTGTATTTAATTAAGTAAAAAGTGAAGTTCTTCAGGAAAACATGTAACTCCACAACCTCAAAAGGAATTCCACAAGAACAAAGGTAATCCTCCAAGACAAAAAGGTAAATCCACAAGGTGGAAGGTATAGCACAAAAAGCCTCAAAAGATACTGGGTGCTAACATACAAACACAGAGCAAAGAACTGAGGAAAACAAAGGGTTTAAATACAATCAGGGGAAACGAGGCACAGGTGCAAATAATAATGGGGATCAAGGGAAAACAAAAGGTCAAAAGGCACAATGGGGGCATCTAGTGACCAAAAACCGGAACAACCCTGGCCAAATCCTGACAGAACCCCCCTAGGAACGGCTCCTGACGTTCCTACCAGCTCTCTCAGGGTGGAGGACCCTGAACTGACGAATGAGGTCAGGGTCCAGTATGTCTTTGGCAGGAACCCAGGAGCGCTCCTCGGGACCGTAGCCTTCCCAGTCCACCAGATACTGCCAGGACCGCTGCACCCGGCGGGAATCCAGTATCCGAAGGACGGTATAAGCCGGCTGGCCTCCAATGACACGAGGCGGAGGGGGAGGTCTGTCTGCCGGGACAAGGGGAGAAAAAACAACAGGTTTTAATAAGGAAATGTGAAACGTGGGATTAATCTTAAGGGATCTGGGTAAGTGTAGGCGATAAGAAACTGGGTTAACTCTCCTGGCAACCTTAAAGGGGCCGATGTATTTTTGGGACAGCTTGCGAGACTCCACCCATAGTGGTAAGTCTCTTGTGGAGAGCCAGACTCTCTGGCCGGGGCGCAGGGTAGGCCCGGGACGGCGACGTCTGTTGGCTTGTTGTTGGTACCTCTGTGAGGAACGCATAAGATTAAGACGGGTCTTCCTCCACATAAGCCGACAGCGTCTGACGAACTTCAAGGCTGAAGGCACTCTGACTTCTGCCTCCTGGTCCGGGAACAATGGAGGGGCATAGCCAAACTGACACTCGTGCGGGGACATACCAGTGGAGGAGGAGCGCAAGGTGTTGTGCGCGTATTCGGCCCAAACAATGAAGGACGACCATATGGACGGGTTGTTACGAGTCATACATCGGAGGGTGGTTTCCAGCTCTTGATTCATCCTCTCTGTTTGGCCGTTGGACTCCGGATGGTACCCTGAAGATAGACTGGCAGAAGCCCCCATGAGTTGGCAGAAGGCCTTCCAAAACCTAGAGGCGAACTGGGGACCTCTGTCAGAAACCATATCTTGCGGAATGCCGAAGACTCGGAACACATGATTAATTACCAACTCAGCCGTTTCCTTGGCAGAAGGTAACTTAGTCAGAGGGACGAACCTGGCCGCCTTTGAAAACCTGTCGATTATGACTAGGATAGTAGTATTGCCATGGGATGGAGGAAGGCCAGTAATAAAGTCCAACGAGATATGGGACCAGGGTCTGTGGGGAACAGGTAAAGGGTGAAGGAGTCCTTGCGGGCGGAGGTGAGAAGATTTGCCCTGGCAGCACACGGGGCAGGCATTGACGAAAGTGGCAACGTCTCCTCTTATGGTAGGCCACCAGAACTTACGCTGGATGAACTCCAAGGTGCGACCTATGCCCGGGTGACAGGTGAGGCGAGAGGAGTGCCCCCACAGAAGGACCCGAGTCCTCACTGCCTTGGGGACAAACAACCGATTGGCAAGACCTCCTTTCGGGTCCGGTTCAATAGCTTGAGCTCGTCTCACGGTATCCTCAACTTGCCACGAGATCGGAGCCTCGATCTTAGCAGCAGGAAGGACAGGCATGTCCGTGTCATCTCGAATGGCAGGAGCATAGACTCGGGACAGGGCATCCGGTTTGAGATTCTTCGACCCGGGCCGATAGGTGAGGATAAACTGGAATCGATTGAAGAAAAGAGACCATCTAGCTTGTCTAGAGTTCAACCGCTTCGCCTGCTGGATATACTCCAGATTTTTGTGGTCCGGAAGCACTTGAAACGGGTGAGAAGCCCCCTCGAGCCAGTGTCTCCATTCCTTCAATGCCATCTTAACCGCTAGGAGTTCACAATCCCCCACATCGTAGTTCCTCTCAGCCGGGTAAGCCGGTGTTAGAAGAAAGCGCACGGATGAAGCTTCTTGTCTTCACCCCTCTGAGACAGGACAGCTCCAACACCAACCTCTGAGGCGTCTACCTCCACCACAAACGGTTCATCCGTAGTCGGTAGTATCAGGATGGGAGCAGAGAGGACGCGCTGCTTGAGTCCTTGGAAGGCCGTCTCAGCTTCTCTTCCCCACAAAAACCTTGCATTGCCACCCTTGGTTAAAGCTGAGAGAGGGGCTGCCACCAAGCTGAAGTTCTTGATGAACTTGCGGTAAAAGTTAGTGAAGCCCAGGAAACGCTGAACTTCCTTAACGGATTTGGGGGTGGACCAATCCGCTACCGCCCCTACCTTCCTGGGGTCCATTTGGACTCGACCGGGTTCCACTACAAATCCCAGGAATTGTACTCGGGATGAATGGAATTCACATTTTTCCGGCTTAACGTACAGATGGCTGTCTAGGAGGTGTTTGAGTACTTGTCTGACATGCTTTGTGTGTTCTTGAAGAGAGCTCGAAAAGATGAGGATGTCATCCAAGTAAACGAACACAAATATGTTAAGCATATCCCTAAGCACATCGTTTATGAGCGCTTGGAACACTGCTGGGGCGTTGGTCAGGCCGAAGGGCATCACCAAGTATTCATAGTGACCAGTAGGCGTGTTAAAAGCGGTCTTCCACTCGTCACCAGGTCTGATCCGCACAAGATGGTATGTGTTCCGCAGGTCAAGCTTAGTGAAAACAACTGCTTCCTGGAGCAGCTCGAAGGCTGTGGCCATAAGGGGTAGCGGGTAACGGTTACGGACGGTTATGGCATTGAGTCCCCGGTAGTCGATGCAAGGATGTAATCCACCGTCTTTCTTGGCCACAAAGTAAAACCCTGCTCCCGCCGGGGAGGTGGATGGACGCAGGAGGCCTGCTTCCAGAGCGTCCTTGATGTAGGTATCCATAGCAGCTCGTTCGGGTGGAGATAGGGAAAAGATCCGACCCCTGGGGGGGCAAGTGCCCGGAATCAGTTTGATGGGGCAATCATAAGGTCTATGGGGTGGTAGCATGGTGGCCCTCTGTTTGCTAAATACCAGTTTGAGGTCATGGTAACACTCGGGAACTCGGGTCAGGTCGATGGATTCAATAGACTCGGGAGTAGAACTCGGGGAATTCGGGAAAATACAAGTAGCTTGGCACGTAGGACCCCACTGCTTGATAGTGCCCACAGACCAGTGGATGTGAGGGTTATGGCTGTGAAGCCAGGGGTATCCAAGGACGAGAGGGAACTCGGAACAGGAGATCAAATGATGAAACTGAAAGTCGCAAGGAGGTAGTGACATGAGTGACAAGTCCAGATCCCAAAGGGCTTCCATCCAATGTAGTAACCCTCATGGGGTCACTTAGAGGTTCAGAGGGAATGCCATTCTCCTTCGCCCAGACACCATCCATGAAGTTACCTGCGGCTCCAGAGTCTACCAAGGCTTGAAGGTGAAGTTTGTGGTTGTCCCAGGAAAGGGTGACTGGAATGAGCAGACGGGAGTTGGACGGATGGGAGGAGGTTATGTTTCCCGTTACAGTTCCCCCCGGTCTGTACGGGACAGCGTTTCCCTGGAGCCCGGGACACGTGGAACGGAAATGGCCCGGTTTGCCGCAATATAGACAGTGTCGCTCCCTCATCCGGCGGTCTCTCTCAGCTTGGGAGATGCGTCCAATCTGCATGGGTTCCGGTGGAGCCAGCGAGGATAAAGGTGGGGACTCGGAGCTGGGACTGATAGGGGCTAGAGGTCTACGGTTGAGTTCTCTCTCTCTCAGACGCTGGTCAATGCGTGAGGCCAACTTGATCAGGGACTCGAGATTGTCCGGTGGTTCCCGAGTGGCCAGTTCATCTTGGATAGTGTCGGAAAGGCCTTTCAGAAAGCACACCGTGAGCGCCTCGTTGTTCCAGCCACCGTGCGGAACTGGATGGCATAGTCCGTCACGCTGCGCCAACCTTGGTGGAGAGTCAGGAGCTGTTTGGCTGAGTCAGGACCACTGCTTGGGCCTTGAAACACTCGTTTGAATTCCTCAGCAAAGGCAGAGTAGCTGGCACAGCAGGAACTATGGGCATCCCACACAGCAGTAGCCCAGGCCAGGGCTTTTTCCGACAGCAGGGTGATGATATATATGCGATCTTAGACCGGTCGGTGGGGAACGACGAGGGTTGCAGCTCGAAGGAGAGAGAACATTGGGTGAGAAACCCTTTACAAGCACTTGGATCACCTGAGAACCGTTGGGGAGGTGGAAGACGAGGTTCAGCCAGAGGGTTAACTGCCATGGGTACGTGAATCTGAGGTACTGGGACGGGAACTGTTGCCGGGGTAAGTCGATCAGATATCTGCTTTATGGAAGTCAGCATCTCCGACAGAAGATGAGAATGTCTAGCCATTAAGGCCTCTTGCTGAACCAGGGCGGCTTCGTGGCGTTGGACAGTCTCCTGGTGGTGGGACAGCATGGCAACAAGGTCCTGGGAACTGGCTGCCTCTGGGTTCATTTTTGGCTCTGTGTTTCTGTCAGGACCTGGTTACAAACCCGGGTCTCCGGAGTGAGAAACAGTCACTTAACCAACTGAGCCACGAATAGTTGGCAGAACCCAGAAGATTTAGGCAGACACAGCAGTACTTGAGACGGTGTATTTAATGAAGTAAAAAGTGAAGTTCTTCAGGAAAACATGTAACTCCACAACCTCAAAAGGAATTCCACAAGAACAAAGGTAATCCTCCAAGACAAAAGGTAAATCCACAAGGTGGAAGGTATAGCACAAAAAGCCTCAAAATATACTCAAAAACAAACAAACAAGAACAAAAAACAGAATTCCACAAGAGAGTCCACCGGGATCAACAAGAGTTCACAGAGTACTAGGGCTGGGTGCTAACATACAAACACAGAGCAAAGAACTGAGGAAAACAAAGGGTTTAAATACAATCAGGGGAAATGAGGCACAGGTGCAAATAATAATGGGGATCAAGGGAAAACAAAAGGTCAAAAGGCACAATGGGGGCATCTAGTGACCAAAAACCGGAACAACCCTGGCCAAATCCTGACACTTGATCTCTCTCCTTTCTCTGACAGCTTCCTTCTTCTCCCCTCCTTCCCTCTCATCTCTTCCCCCACTCTTTATATACAGTGCATTCGGAAAGTAGTCAGACCCCTTGACCTTTTGCACATTTTGTTACATTGCAGCCTTATTCTAAAATGATTTAAAAAAGAATAATTAATCCATTTACATTACATTTACATTTAAGTCATTTAGCAGACGCTCTTATCCAGAGCGACTTACAAATTGGTGCATACACCTTATGACATCCAGTGGAACAGCCACTTTACAATAGTGCATCTAAATCTTTTTAGGGGGGGGGGGTGAGAAGGATTACTTACCCTATCCTAGGTAATCCCTCATCAATCTACACACAAGACCCCATAATGTAAACAGTTTTTCGATTTTTTTTTTGCAAATGAATTAAAATTAAACATTATATGAATTATAACATTTACATAAGTATTCCGACTCTTTACTCAGTACTTTGTTGAATCACCTTTGGCAGCAATTACAGCCTTGAGTCTTCTTGGCAATGACGTTACAAGCTTGGCACACCTGTATTTGGGGAGTTTCTCTCATTCTTCTCTGTAGATCCCCTCAAAGCTCTGTCAGGTTGGATGGGGAGCGTCGCTGCACAGCTATTATCAGGTCTCTCCATTGATGTTTGATCGGGTTCAAGTCCGGGCTCTGGCTGGGTCACTCAAGGACTTTCAGAGACTTGTCTCTTGATCCCACTCCTGCGTTGTCTTGTCTGTGTGCTTAGGGTCGTTTTCCTGCTGGGAGGTGAACCTTCACCCTAGTGTGAGATCCCGAGTGCTCTGGAGAATGTTTTCATCAAGGATCTCTCTGTACTTTGCTCCGTTCATTTTTCCCTCGATCCTGACTAGTCTCCCAGTCCCTGCCTCTGAAAAACATCCCCACAGCATAGTGCTGCCACCACCATGTTTCAGCGTAGGGATGGTGCCAGTTATCTTCCAGACATGACGCTTGGGCATTCAGGAAAGAGTTCAATCTAGGTTTCATCCGAACAGAGAATCTTGTTTATTATGGTCTGAGAGTCCTTTAAGGGCCTTTTGGCAGACTCCAAGCGGGCTGTCATGGGCCTTTTACTGAGGAGTGGCTTCCGTCTGGCCACCCTACTGTAAAGGCCGGATTGGTGCATTTGTCTTTCTGGAAGGTTCTCCCATCTCCGCAGAGGAACTCTGGAGATCTGTCAGAGTGACCGTCGAGTTCTTGGTCACCTCCCTGACCAAGGCCCTTCTCCCTCGATTTTTCAGTTTGGCTGGGTGGCCAGCTCTAGGAAGAGTCTTTGTGGTTACAAACTTCTTCCAATTAGGAATGATAGAGGCCACTGTGTTTCTGGGGACCTTCAATGCTGCAGAAATGTTTTGGTGCCCTTCCCCAGATCTGTGCCTCAACACAATCCTGTCTCGGAGCTCTACGGACAATTCCTTCGACCTCATGGCTTGGTTTTTGCTCTAACATGCACTGTCAACTGTGGACCTTATCCAAATCATGTCCAATCAATTGAATTTACCACAGGTGGACTCCAAGTTGTAGAAATATCTCATGGATGATCAATGGAAACAGGATGAAATTTCGAGTCTCATAGCAAAGGGTCTGAATACTTCTGTAAATATGGTATTTCTGTTTTTAATTTTTAATAAATTTGCGAAAATGTCAACCTGTTTTTGCTTTGTCATTATGGGGTATTGTGTGTAAATTGATGAGGATTTTTTCCTTTAATCCATTTGAGAATAGGGCTGTAAACGTAACAGAATGTTGAAAAGGGGAAGGGGTCTGAATCCTTTCCCAAAGCACTGTATCCCCTCTCTCTTTATTTACACTGCGCTGTGTCAGTTGGCACCTTCTGTTGAGAGGATTGGTTCAGGGTTAGCCTCCCCGCCTCCCCAGCTGATCCCATCCATTTTGTTGTAATCCAACTCAATTTAATTATGTTTATCGTTCCACCTCGCTGGAGCCCTGGACCGGCAGGCAGCGCAGCTCCGCTTCAGTCAGATAAGGAGCACCTTGCCGCGCCTCACTCGCTTCTTGTGCACCTTGTGTTGCTGGCACTATGTCAGTTCTGCGAGTGTCGCTCCATGACAGCAGGTGTCCCTATTGGCATCCTATTATAATACAGTACTTTAGACGAGAGCCCTGTGGGTCCTGGTCAAAAGTAGTGCACTTCATAGGGAATAGGGTGCCATTTGGGAAGCATGCTAATCCATCTCGACTCTTAGTAAATAAATAAAAACCTTCCCAAATAATCAGCCTGCTTTGCTCTATGATGTGCCACTCAACATGTTTTTTCCTCTCAGTATGTGTGGTATCAGGTCAAGCCAAGCAGATCTAATACTGAGGATGTGAACCTATATCTTCTGTAGGGTGAGCTTCAACTAGCTGCAGCTCTGTAAGGTCATAGAGAAGAGGCCCGTATTTCATATAAAGCCAAAGTGTTCACACTGTGTACACAGTCTCCTTTATTACTTTGGTGGGCCTAATCCCCCGAAGAAGCTTGCAAAACAAACCTAAAACTAGTCATGTAAGCAGTGCATGCATTAACTGACTCAGAAAGAGATAATTCGTGAAAGGCTCCAAGAGAACTCAGATAGTTTTATTTTTCGAGTACAGCCGTTGTTCTCCAAAAGCATGAAACTTCTGATGAGATGAAATGCATTGCGATGCTTCCCATTAAGCAAAATCATGTTGAAAAGACATTGAAGTTAGGTTGATTTTAGGTTCTGAATGAAAGGTGAACAGTCTTTTCCATGCTTTTAAAATCGGTATTTTCCGGACGTTGAAATCAGATTCATTGCGGTTCTGAATGAAAGTTGAATTGACGTCTATTCTGGACATTGAAAATATGCCTTTTCCAAACACTGAAATACAGTTAATTTGGGGTTTTAATGAAAGGTGAAAATATGTTAGGTACAGAGTTGAACATACATATTTCTTGGTAATTGATTCTATTGCCAAATTTCAGCTGCACATACATTCTCAATTAAGTATATTTTATATCACAATAATAATTGTTTTATCTATTTAATATAAGAAAGAGGAGTCAACTGATGATTGCAATCTTTTTTTATTGCTACCAGAGTACTGTACGGTACAGTACAGTACAGGACAGTATTTTTATTCAGTACAGTAGAGTGCAGTACTGTACAGTAGAGATGAATTCAGTAGAGTACAGTACAAATCGAAATCAAATCAAATTGTATTTGTCCTTTGCAACAAATAAAAAAGGTTTAGAACATACTGTGAAATGCTTACTTACAAGCCCTTAACCAACCAACAATGCAGTTCAAGAAAAATAGTTAAGAAAATATTTACAAAAAAAAGAAAAAAAAGTAAGACCTAAAAAAACAATAACGAGGCTATATACAAGGGGTGCTGGTACCAAGTCAATGTGCGGGTGGTACAGGTTAGTCGAGGTCATTTCTATATGTACAGTGCCAATCAAAAGTTTGGACACACCTACTAATTCAAGTTTTTAAAATGTATTTATACCATTTACTACATTGTAGATTAATATGGAAGACATCATAACTATGAAATAACACATATGGAATCATGTAGTAACCAAAAAAGTGTTAAACAAATTCAAATATATTTTATATTTGAGAGTCTTCAAAAGTAGCCACCCTTTGCCTTGGACAGCTTTGCACACTTACATTAGAGTATAGTACAATAGAGTATATTTTCTGTACTATACTCTAGTGTGCTGAAATATACTTTACTTTGCTCTACTGTGCTCTAATGTATTGTCCTGTACTGTACTCAACTCTACTGTACTATACTCTACTTGTCTTTTCTTTTCTTTACTGTACTCTGCTGTGTTCTACTGTACTGTACTGTGCTGTCCAAACTTGTCAAATATAAATGTCTTTGATTGGTTCAGATTTGATCCGGTCCAGACCAAATCAGAACCAAACGTAGACGTCTACGCCAAATCAAGGCCAGTCCGGACAGGAAAAAGACTTCCGTAGGGCCATGCTTAGTCGGTTTGGGCTACTAACTAACTGCACCATGATTCTTCTGTAAGGACAGGAAATGCAGTAAGATGCTCTATCCGTTCTCACTCAGCACCATGTCAGTGTAATCATTTTTACTATACACCAGATGTTACACCCCAACACACATACCCCAGACAATATCTAAATGAACAGTTTCTCTGTTTCCTGTGTGGAAAGCGTCTGCTATGATAAACTTACTGTTATAAGAGCCACTAGGAATCATCTCTCATCTGAAGCTCTCGGCTTAAACTATCTACACGTCTATCTGTCTCAAGAAATAACACTCAGCATCTTCAGGCTTTTAGTGCTTTGCTCACATCACAAAAAAAATGACCAAATCTGAACATGGAGTTGGATGGTGGTGGTGTTGTTGGGTATGAATCTTTGAATCTTTCATGACTGAAGGTAGTGGAAGTAGGATATCAGAAAGGGAACGTTAAATGCATTTTTTAGTTTTTTTGGAGCAAGAGAATCTATCTTGTAATATACTGAGAGGAGGATATGGGGGGAAGGGAGGAGGAGAGAGGGAGGGTTGAGAGAGGGGGGGGAGATATGGATGCTCATTTAGGCTAGCCCCATCGCCAAGGACCTCTTCTAGCTGTCCTTATAGGCCGCTTGCTTCACTTTGTCTCCTGTCTCTATTTTAAGGAGATGCTTTTAAAGCCTAATTGTTTTCAGAATTTGGGGACGTCTCTTTTCTTTCCACTTATCTTCAAGTGCCCATCGTGGACTCGTTCGTCATATCTGCAGATCCACATCTAACCAAAGGACACAGACAACCACACTGCTTTAAAAAAAAGTAGCACACCTCTCATCCTTTTGAAATAATGGCATTCAATCAACCTTAAAGGTACAGTATTTAATGCCACAACCTTCAGACAGTTCAGATTGATGCTATGATTGAAAGGATTTCAATTTATACCTGACAAAACAGCCAAAGACAACTAGCAGCAGGCATGGTATTTTTTTAATCAATTTGTATTTGATCATTATTTTATATTTTTATTTAACCTTTATTTAACTAGGCAAGTCAGTTAAGAATTAATATTGCTGTGATTGAGTATTGAAAGCTAATTTACTATTATAGCTCCAGAATATAAATTTGTGGAGTCAAGTATGAATTGTTTCCCCCCATAACAAGGACAGTTAGCCTCTGTCTCTCTGCTCGACAATGAAATCCTAGTTCTTTTGCTGCCGGCCGACAGTAGGTACATTTGCTACTCAAACCGCTGCCGCCTATTTGTGCTGGCCAAAAGCCTTGTTAAAAATATGACCTGGGATCTGCCTTCGCTGCTTGTTAAAGGCAGCAACACATCAAAACAACAAACATCTCTGTCTCTCTCTCTTACAGATCATCATTCCACTGTTGTTGTAGCCTGGTTTTAAAACACCATTATGAGAGACGTTGTGTTATTTTGACCATCATTACTAAATGAGGCACTTGCTGTGCTGTTGGCCCCCTGACAGCAGCAACAGAAACACACACACACACACACACACACACACACACACACACACACACACACACACACACACACACACACACACACACACACACACACACACACACACACACACACACACACACACACACACACACACACACACACACACACACACACACACACACACACACACACACACACACATTAGATCCCAGCTCTGTATCACGGACAGCAGCAGAGCCAGTTATCGTTATGAAGCCCTAGCTAGTCCTTTCCTCTCTCAACTGTGATTTGTCCATCATCTCTGCTTGTTGAGGATGGTAATGATACTTCATGTTCAGTCCATAAAGAGGATCTCCTGTAGATCATTTGTCACTGAGGAAGTGTGGGGGCTGAGTGAATACATATCAAGCTTTACATCTGTGGTTCAGACACATTCATACTTCCAGTATGGTGGTGGTGGTGTGTGTGTGGGGGTTATGGTTTAAATTGCTTTCCGTCCACGGTTAGGTTGGTCAGTGAAGACAGTTTTGGAGGGAGACCGGTTAACGGGAAAGTGATTTGGGAAGGGAGGGGAAGGTGATTTGGGTTGCTTTCTCCACTTCGTGGTTGTTGTTGTATTGACAGTTCCTGGTTCCTGGAGAAGCATGATTAGAAAGCAGGAGCCAGAAGAGCGAGGCATGGAGAGACAGACATGGGGGAGTGGATCACTTTTCAGCTTCAGACATCGGAGCTGTTTCCCTGGGTTGCGTCCCAAATGTAGCCCTATTCCCCATGTATTGCACACTTTAAAAGTAATGTACTATTTGGAATAGGATGCTATTTGGGCTGCAGACTAGGCTTCTAGGCTGCAGAAGTACTGCCAGATTCTCCTGAGGAGAATAGGTTGGGCTCAATTCCATTTCAATCAAGTCAATTCAGAAGATGAACTGAAATTCCAATGAGGAGAATTGGATTTAGAATTTCAGTTTGCCTGAATTGACTGAATTTAAATGAAATTGAGCCCACTGGGAAGACGCTATCCGATGCGGTGCAGCCAACGGGTTTCTCCACGCATCGCGCCGACAGAAACAAACATCTTTCTGGTAAGAAGAGTGGCAGGGGCGTATGCCTCGTGACTAACGAGACATGGTGTGATGAAGGAAACATACAGGAACTCAAATCCTTCTGTTCACCTGATTTAGAATTCCTCACAATCAAATGTAGACCGCATTATCTTCCAAGAGAATTCTCTTTGATTATAATCACAGCCGTATATATCCCCCCCCAAGCAGACACATCGATGGCTCTGAACGAACTTTATTTAACTCTTTGCAAACTGGAAACCATTTATCCGGAGGCTGCATTCATTGTAGCTGGGGATTTTAACAAAGCTAATCTGAAAACAAGACTCCCTAAATTTTATCAGCATATCGATTGCGCAACCAGGGGTGGTAAAACCTTGGATCATTGTTACTCTAACTTCCGCGACGCATATAAGGCCCTGCCCCGCCCCCCTTTCGGAAAAGCTGACCACGACTCCATTTTGCTGATCCCTGCCTACAGGCAGAAGCTAAAACAAGAGGCTCCCACGCTGAGGTCTGTCCAACGCTGGTCAGACCAAGCTGACTCCACACTCCAAGACTGCTTCCATCACGTGGACTGGGACATGTTTCGTATTGCGTCAGATGGAAATATTGACGAACACGCTGATTCGGTGTGCGAGTTCATTAGAATGTGCGTCGAAGATGTCGTTCCCATAGCAACGATAAAAACATTCCCAAACCAGAAACCTTGGATTGATGGCAGCATTCGCGTGAAACTGAAAGCGCGAACCACTGCTTTTAATCAGGGCAAGGTGTCTGGTAACATGTCCGAATATAAACAATGCAGCTATTCCATCCGCAAGGCTATTAAACAAGCTAAGTGTCAGTACAGAGACAAAGTAGAATCTCAATTCAATGGCTCAGACACAAGAGGCATGTGGCAGGGTCTACAGTCAATCACGGACTACAAGAAGAAACCCAGCCCAGTCACGGACCAGGATGTCTTGCTCCCAGGCAGACTAAATAACTTTTTTGCCAGCTTTGAGGACAATACAGTGCCACTGACACGGCCTGCAACGAAAACATGCGGTCTCTCCTTCACTGCAGCCGAGGTGAGTAAGACATTTAAACGTGTTAACCCTCGCAAGGCTGCAGGCCCAGACGGCATCCCCAGCCGCGTCCTCAGAGCATGCGCAGACCAGCTGGCCGGTGTGTTTACGGACATATTCAATCAATCCCTATACCAGTCTGCTGTTCCCACATGCTTCAAGAGGGCCACCATTGTTCCTGTTCCCAAGAAAGCTAAGGTAACTGAGCTAAACGACTACCGCCCCGTAGCACTCACTTCCGTCATCATGAAGTGCTTTGAGAGACTAGTCAAGGACCATATCACCTCCACCCTACCTGACACCCTAGACCCACTCCAATTTGCTTACCGCCCAAATAGGTCCACAGACGATGCAATCTCAACCACACTGCACACTGCCCTAACCCACCTGGACAAGAGGAATACCTATGCGAGAATGCTGTTCATCGACTACAGCTCGGCATTCAACACCATAGTACCCTCCAAGCTCGTCATCAAGCTCGAGACCCTGGGTCTCGACCCCACCCTGTGCAACTGGGTACTGGACTTCCTGACGGGCCGCCCCCAGGTGGTGAGGGTAGGCAACAACATCTCCTCCCCGCTGATCCTCAACACGGGGGCCCCACAAGGGTGCGTTCTGAGCCCTCTCCTGTACTCCCTGTTCACCCACGACTGCGTGGCCACGCACGCCTCCAACTCAATCATCAAGTTTGCGGACGACACAACAGTGGTAGGCTTGATTACCAACAACAACGAGACGGCCTACAGGGAGGAGGTGAGGGCCCTCGGAGTGTGGTGTCAGGAAAATAACCTCACACTCAACGTCAACAAAACTAAGGAGATGATTGTGGACTTCAGGAAACAGCAGAGGGAACACCCCTATCCACATCGATGGAACAGTAGTGGAGAGGGTAGCAAGTTTTAAGTTCCTCGGCATACACATCACAGACAAACTGAATTGGTCCACTCACACTGACAGCGTCGTGAAGAAGGCGCAGCAGCGCCTCTTCAACCTCAGGAGGCTGAAGAAATTCGGCTTGTCACCAAAAGCACTCACAAACTTCTACAGATGCACAATCGAGAGCATCCTGGCGAGCTGTATCACCGCCTGGTACGGCAACTGCTCCGCCCTCAACCGTAAGGCTCTCCAGAGGGTAGTGAGGTCTGCACAACGCATCACCGGGGGCAAACTACCTGCCCTCCAGGACACCTACACCACCCGATGTTACAGGAAGGCCATAAAGATCATCAAGGACATCAACCACCCGAACCACTGCCTGTTTACCCCGCTATCATCCAGAAGGCGAGGTCAGTACAGGTGCATCAAAGCTGGGACCGAGAGACTGAAAAACAGCTTCTATCTCAAGGCCATCAGACTGTTAAAAAGCCACCACTAACATTGAGTGGCTGCTGCCAACACACTGTCATTGACACTGACCCAACTCCAGCCACTTTAATAATGGGAATTGATGGGAAATTATGTAAATATATCACTAGCCACTTTAAACAATGCTACCTTATATAATGTTACTTACCCTACATTATTCATCTCATATGCATACGTATATACTGTACTCTACATCATCGACTGCATCCTTATGTAATACATGTATCACTAGCCACTTTAACTATGCCACTTTGTTTACTTTGTCTACATACTCATCTCATATGTATATACTGTACTCGATACCATCTACTGTATGCTGCTCTGTACCATCACTCATTCATATATCCTTATGTACATATTCCTTATCCCCTTACACTGTGTATAAGACAGTAGTTTTGGAATTGTTAGTTAGATTACTTGTTGGTTATCACTGCATTGTCGGAACTAGAAGCACAAGCATTTCGCTACACTCGCATTAACATCTGCTAACCATGTGTATGTGACAAATACAATTTGATTTGATTTGATTTGAACCATGGAGGACAAGTAAAGTGTAGACAGTGGTGTAAAAAGTACTTGAGTAAAAGTAATCATACCATGTTGTGTTGCTACCATGGTGTGTTGTCATGTGTTGTTACCTTGCTATGTTGATGTCTGTAGGTCTCTCTCTATGTAGTGTTGTCTCTCTTGTCGTGATGTGTGTTTTGTCCTATATTTATATTATATTTTATTTATGTAATTTTAGGGTGACGGGGGCTGGGAGTAGAAGTCTTAAAGTATTTGAGGGGTGTGTGGGGGGGGGATTTTAAGACCCCTTGAAGTATGTTGAAGTATGTATGTTGAAGTATGTTTAAGACCACTCGAAGTATGTGAAAATGTTTGGCCTTGCTGCTATTAGCCCATTGAATAACAATTCACTAAAACATCTATTCCCCCAAAAAGATCAAAAGGAAGTTTGTTCTGAAGTATCTGAGAGATATAAGAAAGAGCATGAAATATAGATTTTCTTTTTCATATATGTATTTAACCCCATATTTTTGGCATTAAACAGTCTTTATACGTATTTCTTTTCATGTTTTCAACTGATACCGGGGGACCTTCCGATGACTCCTGTGAGGCCTGTGGGTGTCATATTAGCGAGTGTTAACATCTGCTAACCATGTGTATGTGACAAATAAAATTTGATTTGATTTAGATATTAGAATATTAGTGTTGGGACGCTACAGACAGAAGTTGGCAGATCAGCTGTACCGACTTCAGACGAGTCTCCTGACACTTGTGGAGGCCGTAGAGCAGAACGGAGACCACCAACGTGTTCGTGAGTCTCATCACTCATAGAAGGGCTGTTCGTACGCCACAGACGCGTTTGTGAAAAGATTGATTTTCGGAATGTCTCATGTCCTGACAAATACAGCTCTAGCTTTCACTGCAGATGCGGAAGTGCCAGCAGAGGGTTCAAGGAAAAATGGCAATTTATTCCGGCACAAAATGGTCATGCCCAAAACACAGGGCGGAAAACACTGACCAACCCAAAACACAGGGCGGAAAACACTGACCAACCCAAAACACAGGGCGGAAAACACTGACCAACCCAAAACACAGGGCGGAAAACACTGACCAACCCAAAACACAGGGCGGAAAACACTGACCAACCCAGAACACAGGGCGGAAAACACTGACCAACCCAAAACACAGGGCGGAAAACACTGACCAACCCAAAACACAGGGCGGAAAACACTTACCAACCCAGAACAGAAAACACTGACCAACCCAAAACACAGGGCGGAAAACACTGACCAACCCAAAACACAGGGCGGAAAACACTGACCAACCCAAAACAAAACACAGGGCGGAAAACACTGACCAACCCAGAACACAGGGCGGAAAACAGTGACCAACCCAAAACACAGGGCGGAAAACACTGACCAACCCAGAACACAGGGCGGAAAACACTGACCAACCCAAAACACAGGGCGGAAAACACTGACCAACCCAAAACACAGGGCGGAAAACACTGACCAACCCAAAACACAGGGCGGAAAACACTGACCAACCCAAAACACAGGGCGGAAAACACTGACCAACCCAAAACACAGGGCGGAAAACACTGACCAACCCAAAACACAGGGCGGAAAACACTGACCAACCCAAAACACAGGGCGGAAAACACTGACCAACCCAAAACACAGGGTAACACTGTCCGGAGCACAACAACACCTCTCAAAACGTGAACACAAAATAATCCCGCACAAAGAGTGGGCTTCACAAACTTAAATAGGCGAGCAAATCAAGAAAACACAAATAGGAACAGATGCAAATAATAAGACTAAACTAACAGAAAAGGAAAAGGGGATCGGTGGCGGCTAGTAGGCCGGTGACGACGACCGCCGAGCACCACCCGAACAGGCAGGGGAGCCAACTTCGGCGGGAGTCATGACAATCACCTTAGGGGGTTAAATATGAAGAGTAAATGTAATTGCTACAATAGAGTTAAGTATAAAAAAAGTACATTTATAAATAATTTCACATTTCTTATATTACGCGAACCAGATGGCAAAATTGTAGCAAAGGCTGTTTTTTCTTACATCATTCAGTCATGGCTTATTACTATTTGTTACTGTGTTACTGTGTGTGTTCAGACAAAACATATCTGCCCAACGTTTCAACATGTTAGTTCAGTATCACACAACACTTGTATTTAGTAATCCAACATTGCGATCAGTCACCCTTTAACCTGTTGCGACGAGCAATCCCGTATCCGGGAGCGTAATTATAGCCTCAAGCTCATTACCATAACGCAACGTTAACTATTCATGAAAATCGCAAATTAAATGAAATAAATATATTGGCTCACAAGCTTATCCTTTTGTTGACAACACTGTCATCTCAGATTTTCAAAAAATGCTTTTCAACCATAGCTACACAAGCATTTGTGTAAGAGTATTGATAGCTAGCATAGCATTAAGCCTAGCATTCAGCAGGCAACACTTTCACAAAAACAAGAAAAGCATTCAAATAAAATCATTTACCTTTGAAGAACTTCAGATGTTTTCAATGAGAAGACTCTCAGTTAGATAGCAAATGTTCAGTTTTTCCAAAAAGATTATTTGTGTATGAGAAATCGCTCCGTTTTGTTCATCACGTTTGACTAAGAAAAAAAAAAAAATTCAGTCATTACAACGCAAACTTTTTTCCAAATTAACTCCATAATATCGACAGAAACATGGCAAACGTTGTTTAGAATCAATCCTCAAGGTGTTTTTCATATATCTATTCGATGATAAGTCACTCGTGGCAGTTTGGTTTCTCCTCTGTTCAAAATGGAAAAATGCACGCACCTGGAGATTACGCAATAGTTTCGACGGAGGACACCGATCGGACACCTGGTAAATGTCTCTTATTGTCTCTTAAATCTCTTATGGTCAATTTTCCAATGATATTTTTTATTTTTTTTATTTTTTTATTTCACCTTTATTTAACCAGGTAGGCTAGTTGAGAACAAGTTCTCATTTGCAACTGCGACCTGGCCAAGATAAAGCATAGCAGTGTGAACAGACAACACAGAGTTACACATGGAGTAAACAATTAGCAAGTCAATAACACAGTAGAAAAAAATGGGCAGTCTATATACAATGTGTGCAAAAGGCATGAGGAGGTAGGCGAATAATACAATTTTGCAGATTAACACTGGAGTGATAAATGATCAGATGGGCATGTACAGGTAGAGATATTGGTGTGCAAAAGAGCAGAAAAGTAAATAAATAAAAACAGTATAAAAACAGTATGGGAATGAGGTAGGTGAAAAGGGTGAGCTATTTACCAATAGACTATGTACAGCTGCAGCGATCGGTTAGCTGCTCGGATAGCTGATGTTTGAAGTTGGTGAGGGAGATAAAAGTCTCCAACTTCAGCGATTTTTGCAATTCGTTCCAGTCACAGGCAGCAGAGTACTGGAACGAAAGGCGGCCAAATGAGGTGTTGGCTTTAGGGATGATCAGTGAGATACACCTGCTGGAGCGCGTGCTACGGATGGGTGTTGCCATCGTGACCAGTGAACTGAGATAAGGCGGAGCTTTACCTAGCATGGACTTGTAGATGACCTGGAGCCAGTGGGTCTGGCGACGAATATGTAGTGAGGGCCAGCCGACTAGAGCATACAAGTCGCAGTGGTGGGTGGTATAAGGTGCTTTAGTGACAAAACGGATGGCACTGTGATAGACTGCATCCAGTTTGCTGAGTAGAGTGTTGGAAGCCATTTTGTAGATGACATCGCCGAAGTCGAGGATCGGTAGGATAGTCAGTTTTACTAGGGTAAGCTTGGCAGCGTGGGTGAAGGAGGCTTTGTTGCGGAATAGAAAGCCGACTCTGGATTTGATTTTTGATTGGAGATGTTTGATGTGAGTCTGGAAGGAGAGTTTGCAGTCTAGCCAGACACCTAGGTACTTATAGATGTCCACATATTCAAGGTTGGAACCATCCAGGGTGGTGATGCTAGTCGGGCATGCGGGTGCAGGCAGCGATCGGTTGAAAAGCATGCATTTGGTTTTACTCGCGTTTAAGAGCAGTTGGAGGCCACGGAAGGAGTGCTGTATGGCATTGAAGCTCGTTTGGAGGTTGGATAGCACAGTGTCCAATGACGGGCCGAAAGTATATAGAATGGTGTCGTCTGCGTAGAGGTGGATCAGGGAATCGCCCGCAGCAAGAGCAACATCATTGATATATACAGAGAAAAGAGTCGGCCCGAGAATTGAACCCTGTGGCACCCCCATAGAGACTGCCAGAGGACCGGACAGCATGCCCTCCGATTTGACACACTGAACTCTGTCTGCAAAGTAATTGGTGAACCAGGCAAGGCAGTCATCCGAAAACCGAGGCTGTTGAGTCTGCCGATAAGAATTTGGTGATTGACAGAGTCGAAAGCCTTGGCGAGGTCGATGAAGACGGCTGCACAGTACTGTCTTTTATCGATGGCGGTTATGATATCATTTAGTACCTTGAGTGTGGCTGAGGTGCACCCGTGACCGGCTCGGAAACCAGATTGCACAGCGGAGAAGGTACGGTGGGATTCGAGATGGTCAGTGACCTGTTTGTTGACTTGGCTTTCGAAGACCTTAGATAGGCAGGGCAGGATGGATATAGGTCTATAGCAGTTTGGGTCCAGGGTGTCTCCCCCTTTGAAGAGGGGGATGACTGCGGCAGCTTTCAATCCTTGGGGATCTCAGACGATATGAAAGAGAGGTTGAACAGGCTGGTAATAGGGGTTGCGACAATGGCGGCAGATAGTTTCAGAAATAGCGGGTCCAGATTGTCAAGCCCAGCTGATTTGTACGGGTCAAGGTTTTGCAGCTCTTTCAGAACATCTGCTATCTGGATTTGGGTAAAGGAGAACCTGGAGAGGCTTGGGTGAGGAACTACGGGGGGGCGGAGCTGTTGGCCGAGGTTGGAGTAGCCAGGCGGAAGGCATGGCCAGCCGTTGAGAAGTGCTTATTGAAGTTTTCGATAATCATGGATTTATCGGTGGAGACCGTGTTTCCTAGCCTCAGTGCAGTGGGCAGCTGGGAGGAGGTGCTCTTGTTCTCCATGGACTTCACAGTGTCCCAAAACTTTTGGAGTTGGAGCTACAGGATGCAAACTTCTGCCTGAAGAAGCTGGCCTTAGCTTTCCTGACTGACTGCGTGTATTGGTTCCTGACTTCCCTGAACAGTTGCATATCACGGGGCTATTCGATGCTATTGCAGTCCGCCACAGGATGTTTTTGTGCTGGTCGAGGGCAGTCAGGTCTGGAGTGAACCAAGGGCTGTATCTGTTCTTGGTTCTGCATTTTTGAACGGAGCATGCTTATCTAAAATGGTGAGGAAGTTACTTTTAAAGAATGACCAGGCATCCTCAACTGACGGGATGAGGTCAATGTCCTTCCAGGATACACGGGCCAGGTCGATTAGAAAGGCCTGCTCACAGAAGTGTTTTAGGGAGCGTTTGACAGTGATGAGGGGTGGTCGTTTGACTGCGGCTCCGTGGCGGATACAGGCGATGAGGCAGTGCCTACAAATACGTCACAATGCTGCAAACACCTTGGGGAAACAACAGAAAGTGTAGGCTCATTCCTTGCACATTCACAGCCATATAAGGAGACATTGGAACACAGCGCCTCAAAAATCTGGCTCACTTCCTGTATGAAATGTAATCTTGGTTTCGCCTGTAGCATTAGTTCTGTGGCACTCACAGACAATATCTTTGCAGTTTTGGAAACGTCAGAGTGTTTTCTTTCCAATTATATGCATAGTCGAGCATCTTTTCGTGACAAAATATCTTGTTTAAAACAGGAATGTTTTTCATCCAAAAATGAAATACTGCCCCCAGAGGTTCAAGAGGTTAATGTATCAGTGTTAAAGTAATGGTACATGTTTTCCTGGTATGGTACAATGACTTCAAATGTATATTTGTGTATTCAACTTACTGTATGTTTATTTACATTATCAGAGGGTAAGGATTATCTTCAATTGGAAGCAGTGTATGTGTCACAATGCTTCACTAGTATAGTACATTACCCCTTCTGAGTGTCCCAGTGTCACTCGTGGCACCCTGCTATTTTTCATGTATTTTTACAAAATAGCCAATTTTGACATTGCAGCTGGCCCATCTAGCGCAAATCGCTCAGTTCTGCTTCAAGGAAAAGACTCATTCCAATAAACGTCAACCTGCATTTGGAACTCAGATTCAGTCATTACTGAAGCCGTACTGAGCCACTAAATTACTCCTACTGAGCCACTACATTACTCCTACTGAGCCACTACATTACTCCTACTGAGACACTGCATTACTTCTACTGAGACACTACATTATTCCTACTGAGCCCTACATTACTTCTACTGAGCCACTACATTACTCCTACTGAGCCACTACATTACTTCTACTGAGCCACTACATTACTCCTACTGAGACACTGCATTACTTCTACTGAGCCACTACATTACTCCTACTGAGACACTGCATTACTTCTACTGAGCCAATACAATACTCCTACTGAGCCCTACATTACTCCTACTGAGACACTACATTACTTCTACTGAGCCACTACAATACTCCTACTGAGCCACTACAATACTCCTACTGAGCCACTACATTACTTCTACTGAGCCACCTCATTTCTCCTACTGAGCCACTACAGTACTCCTACTGAGCCAGTAAATAACTCCTACTGGGCCCTACATTACTCCTACTGGGCCCTACATTACTCCTACTGAGTCAGTAATTAACTCCTACTGAGCCACTACATTACTCCTACTGAGCCAGTAAATAACTCCTACTGAGCCCTACATTACTCCTACTGAGCCACTAAATTACTTGTACTGAGCCTCACTGAGCTGCCCAGTGAGAGATAATTGTGACACCATCGGAGAGGGAAGAGCCCAGCATAAAGGAGAAGAGCTGCCGTCTCGTGCTAGCTGTCACAGTAGGGCTGGTGAGATAAATCTGGAGGGTAGTGAGACAGAGCACAGCACTTCTGTCTGAGGGTTAAGTTAATATAGAGCGCGAATATTCCCACGACAAATCCTGTTCAACTCTGGCGCGACAGACATAAAGCAACATCTTTTTCGATTATAGGATATTATTATCATGATGTCATTATCATATCATTCAAATGGAACATCCACAGAGACTGCTTGGTCCAGAGCACAAACATCCGCCTAGCGATTGGCTCAGTGTCTGCCTCATTATCATATTTATTTAAAGTATCCTATGACCCATTTCATTCTAGCATGGCCCTGGAAACATGATGGAAGAGGTCCGTATCTAAGGGTGGTCCTGTGGGAGGGCCAGGTATTAAACACTCAAGTCTGTAATGGGACAGTCACCTCACAGCGCAGCAGTCACAGGCATATCATTATCATTACTTTATAAACACCCTAGTGTGTTGTGTTTTTTAAAATTCGGCAACCATTTACAATCAAATCTAGGTTTATTCAACACACAGTATGTAATAGGCCGAGCTACACTTCTTCTTTTGGAGTACGACTACAGATACTGTAACTTGCTCCTCTTTCATTTGACTTTTAATGTGTAATGAAACCCATGATAAATAATATGCTTGGTGGTTTAGTAATAGAGTTTGCAGAGCCTTGCTGGCTGAAGGGAAGGGTCAGGCGGTGCCCTGGTTGTAACCCGGCCAACCTAATGGTGCAAGCACTGACTGATGCTCATTTACCAATAACACTGAGAGAGAGATTGGTCCGATTGTTAACGTTAACAGTGTAAATAAAAATACAAATGTATTTGATTTGAACCCCTTAATGGTGTGTGTGTGTGTGTATGTGTGTGCATGCTGTCACTAAACCCAGTCTAATATGGCCCCTGGCCCCATGGCAGTAAACAGAGGGTGTATTACATACAGGCAGTGTCTCTGATTGGAAATATTTAATGCATCCCAAATGGCACTCTATTCACTTTACAATGCACTACCTTTGACCAGGAATGAGCTCCCTCCATTGGATATCTCTCAGAGTCTGCCCATGTCTTGTGTATTGATCGGTCTCTCATGAATTTATGATTCTATTTCTTAAATTTGCACAAAGGCAAAAACATCTCCGTTCACGTCAGTCATTGACTTCCTGCAGACCTGCTGGCTGCTGTTGTTTGGTCTGTCTAGTCTGTCTTACTGTCTGTCTCTCCCTGTACTGTGTCTTTCTGTCCCCCTGCCTAGTCTCACTGTCTGTCCCTGAGTATCTCTATGTAGCAGACAGTTAGTTTTCATTGTAGATCATGTTGTTCTTCATGTAAAAGTTGATTCTCTGTGTTCCTCTAAGTTAGCTACCATTGTTGACAGCCCAGGACAGGACAAGGGACATACAGAGGCCAGGACAGCCGGCTGTCCCCAAATGAGGACCCTTTGGAGAATGGTTCTACATGGTTCCATGTAGAACCCATTTGGTTTCAGGTAGAACTCTTTTGCTTTCCATGTAGAACCTTTTTCACAGAAGGTGAAAAACCCTGTTTGAACCCTTTTTACTAAGAGTGTACTTGTTAACGGTGCTTTAGTCAAATGGTTGGGGCAAGTGGAGTGATAGTAATGACATGTACTTGTCTGCTTTTTCCGAGCAGAGAGAGAGAGACAGAGAGATAGAGGGAGATAATGAGAGCGACTGAGAGCGACTGAGAGCGTGAGAGAGAGAGAGAGAGAGAGAGAGAGAGAGAGAGAGAGAGAGAGAGAGAGAGAGAGAGAGAGAGAGAGAGAGAGAGAGAGAGAGAGAGAGAGAGAGAGAGAGAGAGAGAGAGAGAGAGATGTCTGTAGGGACTTGGTAGAAGCTGTAAGGCCAGGAGATGAGGAGGAGTGCAGGATATATTCAGCCACAGAGTGGGTGTTGGTATGGAAACTAATACTGCTTTGTTTCTCCTTATCAAGTTACCAAGACATACTCATGAAATAAATAGCTCTTGTATTTCACTTAATTAAATAATCAAATTGATATTGTTTGTATCAGTTGAATAAACAGTGTATGGCCATTTCATTGTATTGTGTTATACCTACATTATGTATCATGCTCTACTTCTAGTATGGATTGTGGGGCATATTTGCATACATTACCAGCTTCACTGACATCATTCAGACAAGGCTATGTGAAATATCTTACCTCATTGAGACGTGCTCCATTTATTCCATCTTCGGTATAGAAACATATTTTTTTAAAGTAGGAATGAAGCGCTTCAGTTTATTGAGTGAGGAGGGCACGCTTCCTGAACCATTAGGAAATGCAAATTTCTGCATGCCCTTTAGCTATAGGCTTCCATTATCTAGTGGGAATTTGCATTTGTTTGTTGCGAAGCTGTGCATTCACACCTAGGGTTCTCATGGTACCTTAAGCAACGAGGCATGAAGATTGTTTCTGGGAAAAAGCTCACAGCCAGCTGTGTCTCGGAAGTCAAGCCATGCGTCCCAAATGGCACCCTATTCCCTGTATAGTGCACTACTTTTTGACCAGGGCAGTTAGGGCCCCTGCATCCAAGATGTATCATCAAAAAAACGGCAGGTATTGTCGAAGTCTCGCCAAACCAATCAGGATGACATTATACAAGCTCAATTAAACTTAATTAAACATAACACGAATAACCCGATCGGTACAATCTACAGAACGTCACCAATCTCCACATACAGTATCCTTGCGGGCTCTGATCAAAACTAGTGCCCTATATAGGGAATAGGGTGCTATTTGGGACTCGTACCATATCTGTTCTTGTAGGAGTCGCTATGCTAATGAGCTAGAGTGGGCGTCGATTTGTTGATGCGTTGAAGAAGTTGTCGATGCATCTCTCTCTCTCTGCTATTGGTTCAAAGTTTATCCTCCTCTGTCTGTCCAGCTGACATGACATCTTCATGTGAACACCCCTCAGAGGGTCTTACTTTATCTGCTGCAATTGTGTGTGTTTCTCTCTCATTCGCACAGAGTGATTCTGTCGTCAGTTTCCACCACACAGCTCTGACATTGATCATAATGGCAATTCATATTGTCAGCCAGAGAGTGGGTGTTGATATGGGAACTGATGCGGCTTTGTTTCTCCTTATCAAGTTACCGAGACATAATCCTGAAATGAATATCTCTGGTATTTCATTTGATTGAAGGTCCAATGCAGATGTTTTTATCTCAGTATCAAATCATTTCTGGGTAACATTTAAGTACCTTACTGTGATTGCTTTCATTAAAGGCGGACTCAGCAATATGACGTAGGTGCAGAAAGTCAACAGCATGGTGGGTCAATTTCGACAACAGCTAAGAGAGTTGAAGTGCGAGGCTCAACTTCTCTCCTGTTCTGGTGCCCTGGCTAGCACGCTGTGACAGCGTGACGTGAACCCATGTGCACATGTTCAGATACTGTGTGAGAGAGTCTTGCATCTCACTCATCTCAATATCTGCGGTAATATAGTCGAGTCTGCCTTTAAAATGGTTAAAAAAAAGTTATACAAAAATAAATCCTTAGCAAAGAGCAATTTCTCAAGCAAGAATTTTGCTAGCTGTCTGGGAGTGGTCTGAGTGGGGAGGGAAACACTGAAAACTAGCTGTTATTGGGAGAGAGGTTTGTAACTCTCTTTCTTATTGGTCTATTCACTACTTTACCTCCCGGTGATGTCACTAGGCAGGCCAAAACTTCATCCCACCA
The DNA here is from genome assembly GCF_023373465.1 of Oncorhynchus keta. NCBI lineage: Eukaryota > Metazoa > Chordata > Actinopteri > Salmoniformes > Salmonidae > Oncorhynchus > Oncorhynchus keta. The sequence continues at coordinate 15,008,536 of NC_068440.1, forward strand.
AAACAGGCTGACATTTCAGATGGTCTTTTCAAACAGTTAAAGGGCATTATCATAATTTTCACAATATTCGCAGTATTATTCCAACCTCATAGCGTGGAAATATATATAAATCACAGGGAAATTGTGTTTTTGACTGCAATGGGCCTTTAAATAATGTAATTTATGTTGTTTGTATCAGTCGTACAAACAGTGTACGGCCATTTCATTGTGTTGTGTTATACCTACATTATGTATCATGCTCTACTTCTAGTATGGATTGTGGGGCATATTTGCATACATTACCAGCTTCACTGACATCATTCAGACAAGGCTATGTGAAATATCTTACCTCATTGAGACGTGCTCCATTTATTCCATCTTCGGTATAGAAACACATTGAAAAACAGTTTAGTCAGCGGAGGGGGCACATTTCCTCAATCAATACAGTGTGTATCATGAGTATTCACCCCTCTTGGATTTTTTTCACATTTCGTTGCGTTACAAACGGGGATTGAAATAGATTGAATAGTTTTTTTGTTGTTGTTGTTGATCTACACAAAATATTCCATAATGTCAAAGTGAAGATAACATTCTAAATTAACTCAGGAGTCAAATGTGGCTTCACAAAATATAAGAAGTAATAAGTCACGTGGAATAATTGACATGATCTTTTTACCCCTTTCTCTGTCCCCCATACATACAACATCTGTCAAGTATTGCATTTCAAGCACAGATTTAAGTTCAAAGAACAGGGAACTGTTTTCGAAAGCCTCATAAAGAAGGGCAGTGATTGGTGGATAACAATAATAAATCAGACATTGAACATCTCTTTAAGCATTAAACCACCGAGACACATCAACGATACAGTCGTCCATCTGGACTGAGCTGCAGGACAGGAAGGAAACTTCTCAGGGATGTCACCATGAGGCCATTGGTGTTCAAAGGCTGTGATGGGAGAACTGAGGGTGTATCAACGACATTGTATTGACTCCACAATAATGACAAAGTGAAAAGAATAATACAAGTATACAGAATAAAAAAGTTACAAAATATGTAACGTGCATGCAACAAGGCACTAAAGCAATGCTGCTTCAAAAACACAGCAAAATGATGCACATGTTTGGGGCAAATCCAACCCAACACATCACTGAGTAACTGCGTTCTTATTTTCAACCATGGTGGTTGCTGCTTCATGGTATGAATATGCTTGACATTGGCAAAGACTGGGGAGTTTTTCAGGATAAAAATGAATGGGATGGAGCTAAACACAGGCAAAATCCTAGAGGAAAACCTGCTTCAGTCTGGGAGAGGAATTCACATTTCAGCAGGACATTAATTAACCTATAACACACAGCCACGTCTACACTGGAGTTGCTAACCAAGAAGACAGTGAATGTTCCTCAGTGGCCAAGTTACAGTTTTGAATGCTTGAAAATGTATGGCAACATCCCCAACATTTGACAGAGCTTGACGAGTTTTGAAAATAATAATGGGCAGATAAAAATCTTAGATAAGGTACTTTGACATAAAAATACAGAGTATTTTGTGTAGATTATTGTCAAAATAATGATAATTAAATCCCTTTTAATCTCACTTAATAAAATGTGAAGAAATTCAAGGGAGTGAATACTTATGATAGGCACTGTATGTGTAAATGTATGCATGCCCTTTAGCTATAGGCGTCCAATATTAAGTGGAGTGTGAGTGTGAGCTGACAGCCCACTGTGTGTGTGTGTTAGTATGTGTGAGTGTGTGCTGACAGCCCACTGTGTGTGTGTGTGTGTGTGTGTGTGTGTGTGTGTGTGTGTGTGTGTGTGTGTGTGTGTGTGTGTGTGTGTGTGTGTGTGTGTGTGTGTGTGTGTGTGTGTGTGTGTGTGTGTGTGTGTGTGTGTGTGTGTGTGTGTAATATGAGTGTGAGCTGATAGGCTACTGTTTGTGTGAGTGTGTGTCAGTCTGAGTGTGAGCTGACAGCCACTGTGTTTGTGTGTGTAAGTGTGAGCTGACAGCCTACTGTGTTTGTGAGTGTGAGCTGACAGCCTTCTGTGTTTGTGAGTGTGAGCTGATAGCTCACTGTGTTTGTGAGTGTGAGCTGATAGCCTTCTGTGTTTGTGGGTGTGAGCTGACAGCTCACTGTGTTTGTGAGCTGGCAGCCCACTGTGTTTGTAAGTGTGAGCTGACAGCCCACTGTGTTTGTGATTGTGAGCTGACAGCCCACTGTGTTTGTGATTGTGAGCTGACAGCCCACTGTGTTTGTGAGTGTGAGCTGACAGCCCACTGTGTGTGTGTTTGTGTGTGTGTGTGTGTGTGTGTGTGTGTGTGTGTGTGTGTGTGTGTGTGTGTGTGTGTGTGTGTGTGTGTGTGTGTGTGTGTGTGTGTGTGTGTGTGTGTGTGAACGTGAGCTGAAAGCCAACTGTGTTTGTGAGTGTGTGCTGACAGTCCACTGTGTGTGTGTGTGTGTGTGTGTGTGTGTATGTGTGAGTATGGGTGTGAGCTGACAGCCCAGTGTGTTTTAGAGTGTGAGCTGACAGCCCACTGTGGTTGTGTGTGAGTGTACTGTGTTTGTGTGAGTGTAAGCTGACAGACCACTGTGTGTGTAATTGTGAGTATGAGTTTGAGCTGACAGCCCACTATGTGTGTGTGAGTGTGTGTGAGCTGATATCCCACTGTGAGAGTGTGTGTGTGAGTTGACAGCCCTCTGTGTGTGTGTGTGTGTGTGTGTGTGTGTGTATGTGTGTTTTTGAGTGTGCGTGTGATCTGTCGGCCCACTGTGTGGTTGTGTGAGTGTGGACTGACAACCCACTGTCTGTGTGTGTTTTTTATTTTTTATTTCACCTTTATTTAACCAGAACAAGTTCTCATTTACATCTTATCGATGGCGGTTATGATATCGTTTAGGACCTTGAGCGTGGCTGAGGTGTACCCATGGGGGATCTCAGACGATACAAAAGAGAGGTTGAACAGGCTCAGCTGATTTGTAGGGTTCCTGATTTTGCAGCTCTCTCAGAACATCAGCTATCTGGATTTGGGTGAAGTAGAAATGGGGGAGGCTTGGGCAAGTTGCTGTGGGGGGTGCAGGGCTGTTGCCCGGGGTAGGGATAGCCAGCTGAAAAGCATTGTGCCAGCTGTGGAAAAATGCTTCTTGTAATTCACAATTATAGTGGATTTATTGGTGGTGACAGTGTTTCCTATCCTCAGTGCAGTGGGCAGCTGGGAGGAGGTGGTCTTATTCTCCATGGACTTTACAGTGTCCAAACTTTTTGGAGTTTGTGCTACAGGATGCAAATTTCTGTTTGAAAAAGCTAGCCTTTGCTTTCCTAACTGCCTAACTGCCTGTGTATATTGGTTCCTATCTTCCCTAAAAAGTTGCATATCACGGGGGCTATTCGATGCCAATGCAGTACGCCACAGGATGTTTTTGTGCTGGTCAAGGGCAGTCACGTCTGGAGAGAACCAGGGGCTATATCTGTTCCTGGTTCTACATTTTTTTGAATGGGGCATGCTTAATTAAGATGGTGAGGAAAGCACTTTTAAATAATAACTAGACATCCTCCACTGACGGAATGAGGTCAATATCCTTCCAGGATACCCGGGCCAGGTCGATTAGAAAGGCCTGCTCGCTGAAGTGTTTTAGGGAGGGTTTGACAGAGATGAGGGGTGGTCGATTGACCGCAGACCCATTATGGATGCAGGCAATGAGGCAGTGATCCCTGAGATCTTGGTTGAAAACAGCAGAGGTGTATTTGGAGGGCAGGTTGGTTAGGATGATATCTATGAGGGAGACCATGTTTACGGATTTTGGGTTGTACCTGGTAGGTTCATTGATCATTTGTGTGAGATTGAGGGCATCAAGCTTAGATTGTAGAATGGCAGGGTTGTTAAGTATGTCCCAATTTAGTTCACCTAACAGCACGAGCTCTGCAGATAGATGGGTGGCAATCAATTCACTTATGGTGTCGAGGGCACAGCTGGGGGCAGAGGGTGGTCTGTAGCAAGCGGCAACGGTGAGAGACTTGTTTCTGGAAAGGTGGATTTTTAAAAGTAGAAACTCAAATTGTTTGGGCACAGTCCTGGATAGTAGACAGAACTCTGCAGGTTATCTCTGCATTAGATTGCAACTCCGCCCCCTTTGGCAGTTCTATCTTGTTGGAAAATGTTATAGTTAAGGATGGAAATTTCAGGTGGAACTAAAGAGTTAACTAAGGCATATTGAGCAGGGTTAGAGGCTCTATAGTGAAATAAGTAAATAATTACTAACCAAAACAACAATGGATAAGGCATATTGACATTAGGGAGAGGCATGCGTAGCCGAGTGATCATAGGGGTCCAGTGAGTAGCTCGGCGGGCCGGAGACATGGTGATTCAGACAGCTAGCAAGCCGGGGATAGGAAGCTAGCAGAAGGGCCTTAGAGGGACGTCGCGACAGAAGAAGTCTGCTGTAGCCCCCTCGTGCTGTTACGTCGGCAGACCAGTCGTCATGGATCAGCAGGGCTCCGTGTGGTAAAAGGGTCCAGGTCAATTGACAAAATAGGTAAAGTGGCCAAAGAAATTGTCCGATGGGCCTCTTCAGTTAACAGTCTGATATGTTCTAGCCAGCTAGCGGGCCGGGGATAGCAAGCTAGCAGATGGTCATTCAGGGGACATCACGACGGAGGAGCCAGTTGAAAAAAACCCTCGGGCGAATTACATCGGTAGTCCAGTCGTGATGGGTCGGCGGGGCTCCGTGTCGGAAGAAAAAGCAATTGGCAAAATAGGTATAGTAGCCCAAGAAGTGGCTGATGGACCTCTTTGGCTAGCCAGGAGTGTGTGAGTGTATGAGCTGACAGCCCATTGTGTGAGTGTGATTGTGAGCTGACAGCCAACTGTGTGTGTAAGTGTGAGTGTGAGCTGACAGCCCAGTCTGTGTGTGAGTGTGAGCTGACATCCCACATCAGCCCACTATGTGTGTCTGAGTCTGAGTGTGAGTCTGTGAGTGTGAGCTGCTCTCTGAGTGTGAGCTGACAGCCCACTGTGTGTGTGTGTGTGTGTGTGTGTGTGTGTGTGTGTGTGTGTGTGTGTGTGTGTGTGTGTGTGTGTGTGTGTGTGTGTGTGTGTGTGTGTGTGTGTGTGTGTGAGAGAGAGCCAGCTGTGGTTTTGAGTGTGAGCGTGAGCTGACAACCCTCTGTGAGTGGGAGTGTGATCTGACTGCCTGCTGCATGTTTGTGTGTGTGTACGTGAGTGTGTGCGCGCGCGTGTGTGTGTATGTGTGTGTCTGTGAGTTTGAGCCAACAGCCCACTGTGTGTGTGTCAGTGTGAACTGACAGTCCACTGTGTTTGTGTGTGTGTGTGTGTGTTCTGACAGCCCACTTTTTGTGTGAGTGTGAGCTAACCAACCACTGTTTGTGTGAGTGTGAGCTAACCAACCACTGTTTGTGTGAGTGTGAGCTACCCAACCACTGTGTTTGTGAGTGTGAGTGTGAGATTACAACCCGCTGGGGTTGTGGTTGTGGGTGTGAATGTACTGTGTTTGTGTGAATGTGAGCTGAAGGCCCAATGTGTGTGTTGGTTGTTTGTGTGAGTGTGAGCTGACAACCCGCTGGGGTTGTGGTTGTGGGTGTGAATGTACTGTGTTTGTGTGAATGTGAGCTGAAGGCCCAATGTGTGTGTTGGTTGTTTGTGTGAGTGTGAGCTGACATCCCACTGCGTTTGTGTGTTTCAGTGGGAGTGTACTGTGTTTGTGTGAGTGTGAACTGACGTTCCACTGTGAGTACATTCCCACGGAGCCCCGCCGACCCATCACGACTGGAATACCGATGTAATTCGCCCGAGGGTTTGTGTGAGTGTGAGTGTGAGTGTGAGCTGACATCCCACTGCGGTTGTGTGTTCGAGTCTGAGTGTACTGTGATTGTGTGAGCTAACAGCCCATTTTTTTGTATGTGTGAGTGTGTGTGTGAGCTGAAGCCCACTGTGTGTGTTTGAGTGTGAATGTGAGTTGACAGCCCTCCTGTGTGTGTGTGTTTGTTTGTGTGTCAGTGTCACCTGAGTGTGAGCTAAAAGCCCACTTTTTTGTGTGTGAGTGTGTGTGTGTGAGCTGATAGCCCACTGTGTGTTTGTGTGTGTGTTTGTGAGTGTCAGTGTGAGTGTGATCTGACGGCCCACTGTGTGTATGTGTATGAGTGTGAGCCGACAGCCTACTGAGTGTATAAGTGTGAGTGTGAGCTGACAGCCCACTCTGTGTGTGTTTGTGTGTGTGTGTGTGTGTGTTAACTTAACTGTGTGTGTGAGTGTGTGTGAGCTGACAGCCCACTGTGTGTATATGTGTGTGTGTGTGTGTGTGTGTGTGTGTGTGTGTGTGTGTGTGTGTGTGTGTGTGTGTGTGTGTGTGTGTGTGCCCACTGCCCACAGCCCACTGTGTTTATATGTGTGTCATTGTGAGTGTGAGCCGACAGCCCATTGTGTGGTGTCTGTTAGTGTGAGTGTGAGCTGACAGCCAGCTGTGTGAGTGTGTGTCAGCTGACCGCCCACTGTGATTTTTTACATTTTACATTTAAGTCATTTAGCAGACGCTCTTATCCAGAGCGACTTACAAATTGGTGCATTCACCTTATGACATCCAGTAGAACAGTCACTTTACAATAGTGCATCTAAATCTTAAAGGGGGGGGAGAAGGATTACTTACCCTATCCTAGGTATTCCTTAAAGAGGTGGGGTTTCAGGTGTCTCCGGAAGGTGGTGATTGACTCCGCTGTCCTGGCGTCGTGAGGGAGTTTGTTCCACCACTGGGGGGCCAGAGCAGCGAACAGTTTTGACTGGGCTGAGCGGGAACTGTACTTCCCACTGTGTGTTAATAATATAATAATAATAATATATGCCATTTAGCAGACGCTTTTATCCAAAGCGACTTACAGTCATGTGTGCATACATTCTACGTATGGGCGGTCCCGGGAATCGAACCCACTACCCTGGCGTTACAAGCGCCATGCTCTACCAACTGTGCTACAGAAGGGCACTGTGTGTGTGAGTGTGTGTTTGTGTGAGTGTGTTCTGACAACCTGCTGCAGTTGTGTGTGAGTGTGAATGTACTGTTTGTGTGAGTGTGAGCTAACAACCCAATGTGTGTGTTAGTTGTGTGTGTGAGTGTGCTTGTTTTGGCCGGGAATGGTTCTCAATCAGGGACAGCTGTCTATCGTTGTCTCTGATTGGGAATCATACTTAGGCAGCCTGTTTTGCCACCTTAGTTGTGGGTAGTTGACTTTGTTAGTGGCCTGTATATAGCCCTAGTTTGTTTTGTGTTCGACATTAAAGAATAAAGAAAAAATGTACGCTCACAACGCTGCACCTTGGTCTGGTCATTTTCAAGACGATGTTTGTGACACTGATATCACACTGCGGTTGTATGTGTGAGTGTACTGTGTTTGTGTGAGTGTGAGCTGACAGCCCACTGAGTGTATAATTGTGAGTGTGAGCTGACAGCCCGCTCTGTGTGTGTTTGTGTGTGTGTGTGGGTGTGTGTGTGTGTACTCATAGCCCACTGTGTCTGTATGTGTGTTAGTGTGAGCTGACAGCTCATTGTGTGGTGTCTGTTAGTGTGAGTGTGAGTGTGAGCTGACAGCCCACTGTGTGTGTGAGTGTGAGTTGACATCCAACAGTGTTTGTGTGTGACTGTGAGCTGACAACCCACTCTGTGTGTTTGTGTGTAAACTGATAGCCCACTGTGTTTATGTGTGTCATTGTGTGAGTGTGAGTTTGAGCTGACAGCCAACTGTGTGTGTGAGGGTGAGTTTGAGCTGACAGCCAACTGTGTGTGTGAGTGTGAGTGTGATCTGACAGCCCAATGTGTGTGTGATTGTGAGTGTGAGCTGACAACCCACTGTGTTTTTTTGTGTGAGTTTACTGTGTGAGTGTGAGCTGACAGCCAAATGTGTGTGTGTGTGAACTTGAGATGACAGCCCTGTGTGAGTTTGTGTTGATAGCCCACTATGTGTGTGTGATCTGACAGCCCACTGTGTGTGTGTGTGTGTGTGTGTGTGTGTGTGTGTGTCTGTCACGAACCGGCTCAAAGCCCGTAACACAAGGGAGACAACGTGAAGATAAGGAGTAACAAAATACTATATATTTATTAAATAAAGTTAAACTAAGTACAATATACAATGGTGTGTGTAATCAGTAGTGCATGCATGAATGTGATAATGCAGGGTGTTGAAAGGTGCCAAAGCAAACAACCAAAAACCACCAAGATGCACAACAAAATCTATAAAGGTGTCTGCATGGAGAGAGTCTCCTCCATGAATGGGGAAGTGGTGTATTTATTCTGGGAGACACCTGGCCCAGGTGTTTCCCATGTAGCCGACGACCCTCCCAACTCCGCCCACCAGCATCCTAATAAGGAAAACAAGAGCAAAGAGAGAACAGGGCAGACAGAGTGGGAGGTTCGTCACAGTGTCTATATGTGTGAGTTGACATCCCATTGTGTGTGTGTTTGTGTGTCAGTGTGAACTGAGAGCCCATGTGTTTGTGTGTTTGTAAGTGTGAGTTTGAGTGTGATCTGACATCCATTGTGTAGTGTCTGTTAGTATGAGTTTGAGCTGACAGCCCACTGTAGGTGTGAGTGTGTGTGTGAGCTGACAGCCCACTGTGTGTGTGAGCTGATAGCCCACTATGGGTGTGATGTGTGTGAGATGACAGCCCACTGTGTGTGTGAGCTGACAACCCACTGTGGGTGTGAGCTGACAGCCCACTGTTTGTGTGAGTGTTAGCTGATAGCCCACTGTATGTGTGAGTGTTAGCTGACAGCCCACTGTTTGTGTGAGTGTTAGCTGACAGCCCACTGTTTGTGTGAGTGTTAGCTGACAGCCCACTGTGTGTGTGTGAGTGTAAGTGTGTTCTGACAACCCACTGTGAGTTTGAGCTTGAGCTGACAGCCCACTGTGAGTGTGAGTGTTAGCTGATAGCCCACTGTGTGTGTGAGTGTGAGCTGACAGCCCACTGTTTGTGTGAGTGTTAGCTGATAGCCCACTGTGTGTGTGAGTGTAAGTGTCTTCTGACAGCCCAGTGTGAGTGTTAGCTGATAGCCCACTGTGTGTGTGAGTGTTAGCTGATAGCCCACTGTTTGTGTGAGTGTTAGCTGACAGCCCACTGTTTGTGTGAGTGTTAGCTGACAGCCCACTGTGTGTGTGTGAGTGTAAGTGTGTTCTGACAGCCCACTGTGAGTTTGAGCTTGAGCTGACAGCCCACTGTGTGTGTGAGTGTTAGCTGACAGCCCACTGTTTGTGTGAGTGTTAGCTGATAGCCCACTGTTTGTGTGAGTGTTAGCTGACAGCCCACTGTGTGTGTGTGAGTGTAAGTGTGTTCTGACAGCCCACTGTGAGTGTGAGTTTGAGCTGACAGCCCACTGTTTGTGTGAGTGTGAGCTGACAGCCCACTGTTTGTGTGAGTGTGAGCTGACAGCCCACTGTGTGTGTGAGTGTTAGCTGACAGCCCACTGTTTGTGTGAGTGTGAGCTGACAGCCCACTGTGTGTGTGAGTGTGAGCTGACAGCCCACTGTGTGTGTGAGTGTGAGCTGACAGCCCACTGTGTGTGTGAGTGTGAGCTGACAGCCCACTGTGTGTGTGAGTGTGAGCTGACAGCCCACTGTTTGTGTGAGTGTTAGCTGACAGCCCACTGTTTGTGTGAGTGTGAGCTGACAGCCCACTGTTTGAGTGTGAGCTGACAGCCCACTGTTTGTGTGAGTGTGAGCTGACAGCCCACTGTGTGTGTGAGTGTGAGCTGACAGCCCACTGTGTGTGTGAGTGTTAGCTGACAGCCCACTGTTTGTGTGAGTGTGAGCTGACAGCCCACTGTGTGTGTGAGTGTGAGCTGACAGCCCACTGTGTGTGTGAGTGTGAGCTGACAGCCCACTGTGTGTGTGAGTGTGAGCTGACAGCCCACTGTGTGTGTGAGTGTGAGCTGACAGCCCACTGTGTGTGTGAGTGTGAGCTGACAGCCCACTGTGTGTGTGAGTGTGAGCTGACAGCCCACTGTGTGTGTGAGTGTTAGCTGACAGCCCACTGTTTGTGTGAGTGTGAGCTGACAGCCCACTGTGTGTGTGAGTGTGAGCTGACAGCCCACTGTGTGTGTGAGTGTTAGCTGACAGCCCACTGTTTGTGTGAGTGTGAGCTGACAGCCCACTGTATGTGTGAGTGTTAGCTGACAGCCCACTGTTTGTGTGAGTGTTAGCTGATAGCCCACTGTTTGTGTGAGTGTTAGCTGATAGCCCACTGTGTGTGTGAGTGTGAGCTGACAGCCAACTGTATGTGTGTGAGTGTGAGCTGACAGCCCACTGTGAGTGTGAGCTGACAGCCCACTGTTTGTGTGAGTGTGAGCTGACAGCCCACTGTTTGTGTGAGCTGACGGCCCACTGTTTGTGTGAGTGTTAGCTGATAGCCCACTGTTTGTGTGAGTGTTAGCTGACAGCCCACTGTATGTGTGAGTTTGAGCTGACAACCCACTGTTTGTGTAAGTGTGTTCTGACAGCCCACTGTGAGTTTGAGCTTGAGCTGACAGCCCACTGTGAGTGTGAGTGTTAGCTGATAGCCCACTGTTTGTGTGAGTGTTAGCTGATAGCCCACTGTTTGTGTGAGTGTTAGCTGACAGCCCACTGTTTGTGTGAGTGTTAGCTGACAGCCCACTGTTTGTGTGAGTGTTAGCTGACAGCCCACTGTGTGTGTGAGTGTGTTCTGACAGCCCACTGTGAGTTTGAGCTTGAGCTGACAGCCCACTGTGAGTGTGAGTGTTAGCTGACAGCCCACTGTGTGTGTGAGTGTGAGCTGACAGCCCACTGTTTGTGTGAGTTTTAGCTGACAGCCCACTGTTTGTGTGAGTGTTAGCTGATAGCCCACTGTTTGTGTGAGTGTTAGCTGACAGCCCACTGTGTGTGTGTGAGTGTAAGTGTCTTCTGACAGCCCACTGTGAGTGTGAGTGTTAGCTGATAGCCCACTGTGTGTGTGAGTGTGAGCTGACAGCCAACTGTGTGTGTGAGTGTTAGCTGACAGCCCACTGTGAGTGTGAGCTGACAGCCCACTGTTTGTGTGAGCTGACAGCCCACTGTGTGTGTGAGTGTTAGCTGACAACCCACTGTTTGTGTGAGTGTTAGCTGACAGCCCACTGTGTGTGTGAGTGTTAGCTGACAGCCCACTGTTTGTGTGAGTGTTAGCTGACAGCCCACTGTTTGTGTGAGTGTTAGCTGACAGCCCACTGTGAGTGTGAGCTGACAGCCCACTGTTTGTGTGAGTGTGAGCTGACAGCCCACTGTTTGTGTGAGTGTTAGCTGACAGCCCACTGTGAGTGTGAGCTGACAGCCCACTGTTTGTGTGAGTGTGAGCTGACAGCCCACTGTTTGTGTGAGCTGACAGCCCACTGTGTGTGTGAGTGTGAGCTGACAGCCCACTGTTTGTGTGAGTGTTAGCTGACAGCCCACTGTTTGTGTGAGTGTTAGCTGACAGCCCACTGTGTGTGTGTGAGTGTAAGTGTGTTCTGACAGCCCACTGTATGTGTGAGTTTGAGCTGACAACCCACTGTTTGTGTGAGTGTTAGCTGACAGCCCACTGTGTGTGTGAGTGTTAGCTGACAGCCCACTGTATGTGTGAGTGTTAGCTGACAGCCCACTGTGTGTGTGAGTGTTAGCTGACAGCCCACTGTTTGTGTGAGTGTTAGCTGACAGCCCACTGTGTGTGTGAGTGTTAGCTGACAGCCCACTGTATGTGTGAGTGTTAGCTGACAGCCCACTGTTTGTGTGAGTGTTAGCTGACAGCCCACTGTGTGTGTGAGTGTGAGCTGACAGCCAACTGTATGTGTGAGTGTTAGCTGACAACCCACTGTTTGTGTGAGTGTTAGCTGACAGCCCACTGTATGTGTGAGTGTTAGCTGACAGCCCACTGTGTGTGTGAGTGTTAGCTGACAGCCCACTGTTTGTGTGAGTGTTAGCTGACAGCCCACTGTTTGTGTGAGTGTTAGCTGACAGCCCACTGTATGTGTGAGTGTTAGCTGACAACCCACTGTTTGTGTGAGTGTTAGCTGACAGCCCACTGTTTGTGTGAGTGTTAGCTGACAGCCCACTGTTTGTGTGAGTGTTAGCTGACAGCCCACTGTTTGTGTGAGTGTTAGCTGACAGCCCACTGTATGTGTGAGTGTTAGCTGACAACCCACTGTTTGTGTGAGTGTTAGCTGACAGCCCACTGTGTGTGTGAGTGTTAGCTGACAGCCCACTGTTTGTGTGAGTGTTAGCTGACAGCCCACTGTTTGTGTGAGTGTTAGCTGACAGCCCACTGTGTGTGTGAGTGTAAGTGTGTTCTGACAGCCCACTGTGAGTTTGAGCTTGAGCTGACAGCCCACTGTGAGTGTGAGTGTTAGCTGATAGCCCACTTTGTGTGAGTGTTAGCTGACAGCCCACTGTTTGTGTGAGTGTTAGCTGACAGCCCACTGTTTGTGTGAGTGTGAGCTGACAGCCCACTGTTTGTGTGAGTGTGAGCTGACAGCCCACTGTTTGTGTGAGTGTTAGCTGACAGCCCACTGTTTGTGTGAGTGTGAGCTGACAGCCCACTGTTTGTGTGAGTGTGAGCTGACAGCCCACTGTTTGTGTGAGTGTTAGCTGATAGCCCACTGTATGTGTGAGTGTTAGCTGACAACCCACTGTTTGTGTGAGTGTTAGCTGACAGCCCACTGTATGTGTGAGTGTTAGCTGACAACCCACTGTGTGGGTGAGTGTGAGCTGACAGCCAACTGTATGTGTGAGTGTTAGCTGACAACCCACTGTTTGTGTGAGTGTTAGCTGACAACCCACTGTTTGTGTGAGTGTTAGCTGACAACCCACTGTTTGTGTGAGTGTTAGCTGACAACCCACTGTTTGTGTGAGTGTTAGCTGACAACCCACTGTTTGTGTGAGTGTTAGCTGACAACCCACTGTATGTGTGAGTGTTAGCTGATAGCCCACTGTGTGTGTGAGTGTTAGCTGACAGCCCACTGTTTGTGTGAGTGTTAGCTGATAGCCCACTGTTTGTGTGAGTGTGAGCTGACAGCCCACTGTTTGTGTGAGTGTTAGCTGACAGCCCACTGTGTGTGTGAGTGTTAGCTGACAGCCCACTGTGTGTGTGAGTGTTAGCTGACAGCCCACTGTTTGTGTGAGTGTTAGCTGACAACCCACTGTTTGTGTGAGTGTTAGCTGACAGCCCACTGTTTGTGTGAGTGTTAGCTGACAGCCCACTGTGTGTGTGAGTGTTAGCTGACAACCCACTGTTTGTGTGAGTGTTAGCTGACAGCCCACTGTTTGTGTGAGTGTTAGCTGACAGCCCACTGTTTGTGTGAGTGTTAGCTGACAACCCACTGTTTGTGTGAGTGTTAGCTGACAGCCCACTGTTTGTGTGAGTGTTAGCTGACAGCCCACTCACTGTTTGTGTGAGTGTTAGCTGACAGCCCACTGTTTGTGTGAGTGTTAGCTGACAGCCCACTGTTTGTGTGAGTGTTAGCTGACAGCCCACTGTTTGTGTGAGTGTTAGCTGACAGCCCACTGTTTGTGTGAGTGTTAGCTGACAGCCCACTGTTTGTGTGAGTGTTAGCTGATAGCCCACTGTTTGTGTGAGTGTTAGCTGACAGCCCACTGTATGTGTGAGTGTTAGCTGACAGCCCACTGTTTGTGTGAGTGTTAGCTGACAGCCCACTGTGTGTGTGAGTGTTAGCTGATGTGTAGCCAACCCACTGTTTGTGTGAGTGTTAGCTGACAACCCACTGTTTGTGTGAGTGTTAGCTGACAACCCACTGTTTGTGTGAGTGTTAGATAGCCCACTGATAGCCCACTGTATGTGTGAGTGTTAGCTGACAACCCACTGTTTGTGTGAGTGTTAGCTGACAGCCCACTGTATGTGTGAGTGTGACAACCCACTGTATGTGTGAGTGTTAGCTGATAGCCCACTGTTTGTGTGAGTGTTAGCTGACAACCCACTGTTTGTGTGAGTGTTAGCTGACAGCCCACTGTGTGTGTGAGTGTTAGCTGATAGCCCACTGTGTGTGTGAGTGTTAGCTGATAGCCCACTGTGTGTGTGAGTGTTAGCTGACAACCCACTGTTTGTGTGAGTGTTAGCTGACAACCCACTGTTTGTGTGAGTGTGAGCTGACAGCCCACTGTGTGTGTGAGTGTTAGCTGACAGCCCACTCACTGTATGTGTGAGTGTTAACTGACAGCCCACTGTTTGTGTGAGTGTTAGCTGACAGCCCACTGTTTGTGTGAGTGTTAGCTGACAGCCCACTGTGTGTGTGAGTGTTAGCTGACAGCCCACTGTTTGTGTGAGTGTGAGTGTTAGCTGATAGCCCACTGTTTGTGTGAGTGTTAGCTGATAGCCCACTGTTTGTGTGAGTGTGAGTGTTAGCTGATAGCCCACTGTTTGTGTGAGTGTGAGTGTTAGCTGACAGCCCACTGTGTGTGTGAGTGTTAGCTGACAGCCCACTGTATGTGTGAGTGTGAGCTGACAGCCCACTGTTGTGTGAGTGTTAGCTGACAGCCCACTGTGTGTGTGAGTGTGAGCTGACAGCCCACTGTATGTGTGAGTGTTAGCTGACAGCCCACTGTGTGAGTGTTGTGACAGCCCACTGTGTGTGTGAGTGTGAGCTGACAGCCCACTGTGTGTGTGAGTGTTAGCTGACAGCCCACTGTTTGTGTGAGTGTTAGCTGACAGCCCACTGTGTGTGTGAGTGTTAGCTGACAGCCCACTGTTTGTGTGAGTGTTAGCTGACAGCCCACTGTGTGTGTGAGTGTTAGCTGACAGCCCACTGTTTGTGTGAGTGTTAGCTGACAGCCCACTGTTTGTGTGAGTGTGAGCTGACAGCCCACTGTTTGTGTGAGTGTTAGCTGACAGCCCACTGTGTGTGTGAGTGTTAGCTGACAGCCCACTGTTTGTGTGAGTGTTAGCTGACAGCCCACTGTTTGTGTGAGTGTTAACTACACATTGAAAACTTATCTTGCATAAAAATGCGGTGCGTGCACTGTTGCTGATAGCCCACTGTGTGTGTGAGTGTTAGCTGATAGCCCACTGTATGTGTGAGTGTTAGCTGACAACCCACTGTTTGTGTGAGTGTTAGCTGACAGCCCACTGTATGTGTGAGTGTTAGCTGATAGCCCACTGTTTGTGTGAGTGTTAGCTGATAGCCCACTGTGTGTGTGAGTGTTAGCTGATAGCCCACTGTATGTGTGAGTGTTAGCTGACAACCCACTGTTTGTGTGAGTGTTAGCTGACAGCCCACTATTTTGTGTGAGTGTTAGCTGATAGCCCACTGTGTGTGTGAGTGTTAGCTGACAACCCACTGTTTGTGTGAGTGTTAGCTGACAGCCCACTGTTTGTGTGAGTGTTAGCTGACAGCCCACTGTATGTGTGAGTGTGAGCTGACAGCCAACTGTATGTGTGAGTGTTAGCTGACAACCCACTGTTTGTGTGAGCTGACAGCCCACTGTGTGTGTGAGTGTTAGCTGACAGCCCACTGTTTGTGTGAGTGTTAGCTGACAGCCCACTGTGTGTGTGAGTGTGAGCTGACAGCCAACTGTATGTGTGAGTGTTAGCTGACAACCCACTGTTTGTGTGAGTGTTAGCTGACAGCCCACTGTGTGTGTGAGTGTGAGCTGACAGCCAACTGTATGTGTGAGTGTTAGCTGACAGCCCACTGTTTGTGTGAGTGTGAGCTGACAGCCCACTGTTTGTGTGAGTGTTAGCTGACAGCCCACTGTTTGTGTGAGTGTTAGCTGACAGCCCACTGTGTGTGTGAGTGTTAGCTGACAGCCCACTGTGTGTGTGAGTGTTAGCTGACAGCCCACTGTGTGTGTGAGTGTTAGCTGACAGCCCACTGTGTGTGTGAGTGTGAGCTGACAGCCCACTCTTTGTGTGAGTGTTAGCTGACAACCCAATGTGTTTGTTAGTTGTGTGTGTGCTTGTGAGCTGACATGCCGCTGCGGTTGTGTGTGAGAGTGTACTGTGTTTGTGTGAGTGTGAGCTGACAGCCCACTGTGTGTTTGTATTTGTAAGTGTCAGTGTGATCTGACTGCCCACTGTGTGTATGTGTGTCAGTGCGAGTGTTTGTTAGTATGAGCTAACAAGTGTGAGTGTTGGCATGAGCTGACTGCCCACTGCGTGTGTGTGAATGTTTGTGTGTCCGTGAGTTTCAGTGAGAGTGTGAGTTGACAGCCCATTGTTTGTTTAAGCTTGAGCTGACAGCCCACTGTGTGTATGTGTGTGTGTGTGTGTGTGAGTTGACAGCCCGCTGTGGTTGTCAGTGTGAGCTGTCAGCCCACTGTGTGTATGTGTGTATGTGTGTGTGAGTTGACAGCCTGCTGTGGTTGTCAGTGTGAGCTGTCAGCCCACTGTGTGTGTGTGTGTGTGTGTGTGAGTTGACAGCCCGCTGTGGTTGTCAGTGTGAGCTGTCAGCCCACTGTGTGTATGTGTGTATGTGTGTGTGAGCTGATAGCCCACTGTTGTGTGAGTGTGAGCTGACAGCCCAGTTTGTGTGTGTGTGTGTGTGTGTGCTGACAGCCCACTGTTTGTGAGCTGACAGCCCACTGTGTGTGTGAGTGTGAACTGACGGACCAGTGTGTGTGTGTGTGTGTGTGTGTGTGTGTGTGAGCTGATGACCCACTGTGTTTGTGTGTTTTAGTGTGAGTGTGCGCTAGAGGTCGACCGATTACTCGGAATGGCCGATTAAATAGGGCCGATTTCAAGTTTTCATAACTTGAACCGTTATTTTTGGACGCCGATTTGGCCAATTTAAAATATATATATATATTTTTTACACCTTTATTTAACTCGGCAAATCAGTTAAGAACACATTCTTATTTTCAATGGCAGCCTTGGAACGGTGGATTAAGTGCCTTGTTCAGGGGCGGAACGACAGATTTTTACCTTGGCAGCTCGGGGATTCAATCTTGCAACCTTACAGTTAACTAGTCCATTGCTCTAACCACCTGCATCTCGTTGCACTCCACGAGGAGACTGCCTGTTACGCGAGTGCAGTAAGAAGCCAAGGTAAGTTGCTAGCTAGCATTAAACTTATCTTATAAAAACATTCAGTCAATCATATTCACTGGTTAACTACACATGGTTGATGATATTACTAGTTTATCTAGCGTGTCCTGTGTTGCATATAATCAATGCGGTGCGCATTAGCGAAAAAGGACTGTCGTTCCGACGTGTACCTAACCATAAACATCAATGTCTTTCTTAAAGTCAAAGTATACATTTTAAACCTGCAATATTTATTTAATATTGCCTGCTATCATGAATTTCTTTTTACTAGGGAAATGGTGTCACTTCTCTTGCAACAGAGTCAAGGTATATGCAGCAGTTTGGGCCGCCTGGCTCGTTGCGAACTGTGTGAAGACTATTTCTTCCTAACAAAGACAGCCAACTTCGCCAAACGGGGGATGATTTAACAAAAGCGCATTAGCGAAAAAAGCACAATCGTTGCACAACTGTACCTAACCATAAACACCAATGCCTTTCTTAAAATCAATACACAGAAGCAAATATTTTTAAACTTGAATATTTAGCTAAAAGAAATCCAGGTTAGCAGGCAATATTAACCAGGTGAAATTTTGTCACTTCTCTTACTTTCATTGCACGCAGAGTCAGGGTATATGCAACAGTTTGGTGGGCCGCCAGGCTCATTAAGAACTAATTTGCCAAAGTTTTACGTAATTATGACGTAACATTGAAGGTTGTACAAAGTAACAGCAATATTTATCAACTCCCGAAATTAGGCTGGTGTAACCGATGTGAAATGGCTAGCTAGTTAGCGGGGTGAGCGCTAATAGCGTTTCAAACGTCACTCGCTCTGAGACATGGAGTAGTTGTTCCCCTTGCTCTGCAAGGGCCACGGATTTTGTGCGATGGGTATCGATGCTTCGAGGATGGCTGTTGTCAATGTGTTCCTGGTTCGAGCCCAGTGTCGTGTCTTTACTATCATTAAATGAAGACTTTTAGTTTTTATCAAAGATTCTCTGTAATTAGTATTACACGATTAAACTGATTAATCATGTAACTGTAATTAAGGAAGTCAGGAAGTCGAGGGAAGTCGGGGGACCAAGGAAAATAGTCATATTACAAAGTTATAATTTTCTAATAGCTTTTCAGATATTTTGTATCTGATCAATTTTTCTTCGAATTAATGAATTATTTACTTTACCTCACGTTAGTCTCATTCCAAACGTCATAAATGGTTGGTTATCTGCAAAAACCCAGTCTTCACTATGAGTCATCCATACATCAATTGTCTTAAATAATGTATTTATTAACTAACTAAACAATCACAGAAGTGCACACACAAACAAAGAAAATAAATATGGTTACACAAAATTATAGGGGAATGTGCCCTAGTGTGTGTTTGTGTGAATGTGAGTTGATAGCCCACTGTGTGTTTGTGTGAGTGTGAGTTGATAGCCCACTGTGTGTTTGTGTGAATGTGAGTTGATAGCCCACTGTGTGTTTGTGTGAATGTGAGTTGATAGCCCACTGTGTGTTTGTGTGAGTGTGAGTTGATAGCCCACTGTGTTTTTGTGTGAGTGTGAGTTGATAGCCCACTGTGTGTTTGTGAGTGTGAGTTGATAGCCCACTGTGTGTTTGTGTGAATGTGAGTTGACAGCCCACTGTGTGTTTGTGTGAGTGTGAGTTGATAGCCCACTGTGTGTTTGTGTGAGTGTGAGTTGATAGCCCACTGTGTGTTTGTGTGAGTGTGAGTTGATAGCCCACTGTGTGTTTGTGTGAATGTGAGTTGACACCCCACTGTGTGTTTGTGAGTGTGAGTTGATAGCCCACTGTGTGTTTGTGTGAGTGTGAGTTGATAGCCCACTGTGTGTTTGTGTGAATGTGAGTTGACAGCCCACTGTGTGTTTGTGTGAGTGTGAGTTGATAGCCCACTGTGTGTTTGTGTGAGTGTGAGTTGATAGCCCACTGTGTGTTTGTGTGAATGTGAGTTGATAGCCCACTGTGTGTTTGTGTGAATGTGAGTTGACAGCCCACTGTGTGTTTGTGTGAGTGTGAGTTGATAGCCCACTGTGTGTTTGTGTGAGTGTGAGTTGATAGCCCACTGTGTTTTTGTGTGAGTGTGAGTTGATAGCCCACTGTGTGTTTGTGTGAGTGTGAGTTGATAGCCCACTGTGTGTTTGTGTGAGTGTGAGTTGATAGCCCACTGTGTGTTTGTGTGAGTGTGAGTTGATAGCCCACTGTGTGTTTGTGTGAATGTGAGTTGATAGCCCACTGTGTGTTTGTGTGAGTGTGAGTTGATAGCCCACTGTGTTTTTGTGTGAGTGTGAGTTGATAGCCCACTGTGTGTTTGTGTGAGTGTGAGTTGATAGCCCACTGTGTGTTTGTGTGAATGTGAGTTGACAGCCCACTGTGTGTTTGTGTGAGTGTGAGTTGATAGCCCACTGTGTGTTTGTGTGAGTGTGAGTTGATAGCCCACTGTGTGTTTGTGTGAGTGTGAGTTGATAGCCCACTGTGTGTTTGTGTGAATGTGAGTTGACACCCCACTGTGTGTTTGTGAGTGTGAGTTGATAGCCCACTGTGTGTTTGTGTGAGTGTGAGTTGATAGCCCACTGTGTGTTTGTGTGAATGTGAGTTGACAGCCCACTGTGTGTTTGTGTGAGTGTGAGTTGATAGCCCACTGTGTGTTTGTGTGAGTGTGAGTTGATAGCCCACTGTGTGTTTGTGTGAGTGTGAGTTGATAGCCCACTGTGTGTTTGTGTGAATGTGAGTTGATAGCCCACTGTGTGTTTGTGTGAGTGTGAGTTGATAGCCCACTGTGTTTTGTGTGAGTGTGAGTTGATAGCCCACTGTGTGTTTGTGTGAATGTGAGTTGATAGCCCACTGTGTGTTTGTGTGAGTGTGAGTTGATAGCCCACTGTGTGTTTGTGTGAGTGTGAGTTGATAGCCCACTGTGTGTTTGTGTGAGTGGATAGCCCAATCTGTGTTTGTGTGAGTGTGAGTTGATAGCCCACTGTGTGTTTGTGTGAGTGTGAGTTGATAGCCCACTGTGTGTTTGTGTGAGTGTGAGTTGATAGCCCACTGTGTGTTTGTGTGAGTGTGAGTTGATAGCCCACTGTGTGTTTGTGTGAGTGTGAGTTGATAGCCCACTGTGTGTTTGTGTGAGTGTGAGTTGATAGCCCACTGTGTGTTTGTGTGAATGTGAGTTGATAGCCCACTGTGTGTTTGTGTGAATGTGAGTTGACAGCCCACTGTGTGTTTGTGTGAGTGTGAGTTGATAGCCCACTGTGTGTTTGTGTGAGTGTGAGTTGATAGCCCACTGTGTTTTTGTGTGAGTGTGAGTTGATAGCCCACTGTGTGTTTGTGTGAATGTGAGTTGATAGCCCACTGTGTGTGTGTGTGTGAGTGTGAGTTGATAGCCCACTGTGTGTTTGTGAGTGTGAGTTGATAGCCCACTGTGTGTTTTTGTGTGAGTTGATAGCCCACTGTGTGTTTGTGTGAGTGTGAGTTGATAGCCCACTGTGTGTTTGTGTGAGTGTGAGTTGATAGCCCACTGTGTGTTTGTGTGAGTGTGAGTTGATAGCCCACTGTGTGTTTGTGTGAGTTGATAGCCCACTCTGTGTTTGTGTGAGTGTGAGTTGATAGCCCACTGTGTGTTTGTGTGAGTGTGAGTTGATAGCCCACTGTGTGTTTGTGTGAGTGTGAGTTGATAGCCCACTGTGTGTTTGTGTGAGTGTGAGTTGATAGCCCACTGTGTGTTTGTGTGAGTGTGAGTTGATAGCCCACTGTGTGTTTGTGTGAATGTGAGTTGACAGCCCACTGTGTGTTTGTGTGAGTTGATAGCCCACTGTGTGTTTGTGTGAGTGTGAGTTGACAGCCCACTGTGTGTTTGTGTGAATGTGAGTTGATAGCCCACTGTGTGTTTGTGTGAGTGTGAGTTGATAGCCCACTGTGTGTTTGTGTGAGTGTGAGTTGATAGCCCACTGTGTGTTTGTGTGAATGTGAGTTGATAGCCCACTGTGTGTGTGTGTGAGTTGATAGCCCACTGTGTTTTTGTGTGAGTGTGAGTTGATAGCCCACTGTGTGTTTGTGTGAGTGTGAGTTGATAGCCCACTGTGTGTTTGTGTGAATGTGAGTTGACAGCCCACTGTGTGTTTGTGTGAGTGTGAGTTGATAGCCCACTGTGTGTTTGTGTGAGTGTGAGTTGATAGCCCACTGTGTGTTTGTGTGAGTGTGAGTTGATAGCCCACTGTGTGTTTGTGTGAATGTGAGTTGACAGCCCACTGTGTGTTTGTGTGAGTGTGAGTTGATAGCCCACTGTGTGTTTGTGTGAGTGTGAGTTGATAGCCCACTGTGTGTTTGTGTGAATGTGAGTTGACAGCCCACTGTGTGTTTGTGTGAGTGTGAGTTGATAGCCCACTGTGTGTTTGTGTGAGTGTGAGTTGATAGCCCACTGTGTGTTTGTGTGAGTGTGAGTTGATAGCCCACTGTGTGTTTGTGTGAATGTGAGTTGACAGCCCACTGTGTGTTTGTGTGAGTGTGAGTTGATAGCCCACTGTGTGTTTGTGTGAGTGTGAGTTGATAGCCCACTGTGTTTTGTGTGAGTGTGAGTTGATAGCCCACTGTGTGTTTGTGTGAATGTGAGTTGATAGCCCACTGTGTGTTTGTGTGAATGTGAGTTGACAGCCCACTGTGTGTTTGTGTGAGTGTGAGTTGATAGCCCACTGTGTGTTTGTGTGAGTGTGAGTTGATAGCCCACTGTGTGTTTGTGTGAATGTGAGTTGACAGCCCACTGTGTGTTTGTGTGAGTGTGAGTTGATAGCCCACTGTGTGTTTGTGTGAGTGTGAGTTGATAGCCCACTGTGTGTTTGTGTGAGTGTGAGTTGATAGCCCACTGTGTGTTTGTGTGAATGTGAGTTGACAGCCCACTGTGTGTTTGTGTGAGTGTGAGTTGATAGCCCACTGTGTGTTTGTGTGAGTGTGAGTTGATAGCCCACTGTGTGTTTGTGTGAGTGTGAGTTGATAGCCCACTGTGTGTTTGTGTGAATGTGAGTTGATAGCCCACTGTGTGTTTGTGTGAGTGTGAGTTGATAGCCCACTGTGTTTTTGTGTGAGTTGATAGCCCACTGTGTGTTTGTGTGAGTGTGAGTTGATAGCCCACTGTGTGTTTGTGTGAGTGTGAGTTGATAGCCCACTGTGTGTTTGTGTGAGTGTGAGTTGATAGCCCACTGTGTGTTTGTGTGAGTGTGAGTTGATAGCCCACTGTGTGTTTGTGTGAGTGTGAGTTGATAGCCCACTGTGTGTTTGTGTGAGTGTGAGTTGATAGCCCACTGTGTGTTTGTGTGAGTGTGAGTTGATAGCCCACTGTGTGTTTGTGTGAATGTGAGTTGACAGCCCACTGTGTGTTTGTGTGAGTGTGAGTTGATAGCCCACTGTGTGTTTGTGTGAGTGTGAGTTGATAGCCCACTGTGTTTTTGTGTGAGTGTGAGTTGATAGCCCACTGTGTGTTTGTGTGAATGTGAGTTGATAGCCCACTGTGTGTTTGTGTGAGTGTGAGTTGATAGCCCACTGTGTGTTTGTGTGAGTGTGAGTTGATAGCCCACTGTGTGTTTGTGTGAGTTGATAGCCCACTGTGTGTTTGTGTGAGTTGATAGCCCACTGTGTGTTTGTGTGAGTGTGAGTTGATAGCCCACTGTGTGTTTGTGTGAGTGTGAGTTGATAGCCCACTGTGTGTTTGTGTGAGTGTGAGTTGATAGCCCACTGTGTGTTTGTGTGAGTGTGAGTTGATAGCCCACTGTGTGTTTGTGTGAGTGTGAGTTGATAGCCCACTGTGTGTTTGTGTGAGTGTGAGTTGACAGCCCACTGTGTGTTTGTGTGAGTGTGAGTTGATAGCCCACTGTGTGTTTGTGTGAGTGTGAGTTGATAGCCCACTGTGTGTTTGTGTGAATGTGAGTTGATAGCCCACTGTGTGTTTGTGTGAGTGTGAGTTGATAGCCCACTGTGTGTTTGTGTGAGTGTGAGTTGATAGCCCACTGTGTGTTTGTGTGAATGTGAGTTGATAGCCCACTGTGTGTTTGTGTGAGTGTGAGTTGATAGCCCACTGTGTGTTTGTGTGAGTGTGAGTTGATAGCCCACTGTGTGTTTGTGTGAGTGTGAGTTGATAGCCCACTGTGTGTTTGTGTGAGTGTGAGTTGACAGCCCACTGTGTGTTTGTGTGAGTGTGAGTTGATAGCCCACTGTGTGTTTGTGTGAGTGTGAGTTGATAGCCCACTGTGTGTTTGTGTGAGTGTGAGTTGATAGCCCACTGTGTGTTTGTGTGAATGTGAGTTGACAGCCCACTGTGTGTTTGTGTGAGTGTGAGTTGATAGCCCACTGTGTGTTTGTGTGAGTGTGAGTTGATAGCCCACTGTGTGTTTGTGTGAATGTGAGTTGACAGCCCACTGTGTGTTTGTGTGAGTGTGAGTTGATAGCCCACTGTGTGTTTGTGTGAGTGTGAGTTGATAGCCCACTGTGTGTTTGTGTGAGTGTGAGTTGATAGCCCACTGTGTGTTTGTGTGAGTGTGAGTTGACAGCCCACTGTGTGTTTGTGTGAGTGTGAGTTGATAGCCCACTGTGTGTTTGTGTGAGTGTGAGTTGATAGCCCACTGTGTTTTTGTGTGAGTGTGAGTTGATAGCCCACTGTGTGTTTGTGTGAATGTGAGTTGATAGCCCACTGTGTGTTTGTGTGAGTGTGAGTTGATAGCCCACTGTGTGTTTGTGTGAGTGTGAGTTGATAGCCCACTGTGTGTTTGTGTGAGTGTGAGTTGATAGCCCACTGTGTGTTTGTGTGAGTGTGAGTTGATAGCCCACTGTGTGTTTGTGTGAGTGTGAGTTGATAGCCCACTGTGTGTTTGTGTGAGTGTGAGTTGATAGCCCACTGTGTGTTTGTGTGAGTGTGAGTTGATAGCCCACTGTGTGTTTGTGTGAGTGTGAGTTGATAGCCCACTGTGTGTTTGTGTGAGTGTGAGTTGATAGCCCACTGTGTGTTTGTGTGAGTGTGAGTTGATAGCCCACTGTGTGTTTGTGTGAATGTGAGTTGACAGCCCACTGTGTGTTTGTGTGAGTGTGAGTTGATAGCCCACTGTGTGTTTGTGTGAGTGTGAGTTGATAGCCCACTGTGTTTTGTGTGAGTGTGAGTTGATAGCCCACTGTGTGTTTGTGTGAATGTGAGTTGATAGCCCACTGTGTGTTTGTGTGAGTGTGAGTTGATAGCCCACTGTGTGTTTGTGAGTGTGAGTTGATAGCCCACTGTGTTTTTTGTGTGAGTTGATAGCCCACTGTGTGTTTGTGTGAGTTGATAGCCCACTCTGTGTTTGTGTGAGTGTGAGTTGATAGCCCACTGTGTGTTTGTGTGAGTGTGAGTTGATAGCCCACTGTGTGTTTGTGTGAATGTGAGTTGATAGCCCACTGTGTGTTTGTGTGAGTGTGAGTTGATAGCCCACTGTGTGTTTGTGTGAGTGTGAGTTGATAGCCCACTGTGTGTTTGTGTGAATGTGAGTTGACAGCCCACTGTGTGTTTGTGTGAGTGTGAGTTGATAGCCCACTGTGTGTTTGTGTGAGTGTGAGTTGATAGCCCACTGTGTGTTTGTGTGAATGTGAGTTGATAGCCCACTGTGTGTTTGTGTGAGTGTGAGTTGATAGCCCACTGTGTGTTTGTGTGAGTGTGAGTTGATAGCCCACTGTGTGTTTGTGTGAGTGTGAGTTGACAGCCCACTGTGTGTTTGTGTGAATGTGAGTTGATAGCCCACTGTGTGTTTGTGTGAGTGTGAGTTGATAGCCCACTGTGTGTTTGTGTGAGTGTGAGTTGATAGCCCACTGTGTGTTTGTGTGAGTGTGAGTTGATAGCCCACTGTGTGTTTGTGTGAATGTGAGTTGATAGCCCACTGTGTGTTTGTGTGAATGTGAGTTGACAGCCCACTGTGTGTTTGTGTTGAATGTGAGTTGATAGCCCACTGTGTGTTTGTGTGAGTGTGAGTTGATAGCCCACTGTGTGTTTGTGTGAGTGTGAGTTGATAGCCCACTGTGTGTTTGTGTGAGTGTGAGTTGATAGCCCACTGTGTGTTTGTGTGAGTGTGAGTTGATAGCCCACTGTGTGTTTGTGTGAGTGTGAGTTGATAGCCCACTGTGTGTTTGTGTGAGTGTGAGTTGATAGCCCACTGTGTGTTTGTGTGAATGTGAGTTGATAGCCCACTGTGTGTTTTTGTGATTGTGAGTAGATAGCCCACTGTGTGTTTGTGTGAATGTGAGTTGATAGCCCACTGTGTGTTTTTGTGTGAGTGTGAGTTGATAGCCCACTGTGTGTTTGTGTGAGTGTGAGTTGATAGCCCACTGTGTGTTTGTGTGAGTTGATAGCCCACTGTGTGTTTGTGTGAGTGTGAGTTGATAGCCCACTGTGTGTTTGTGTGAGTGTGAGTTGATAGCCCACTGTGTGTTTGTGTGAGTGTGAGTTGATAGCCCACTGTGTGTTTGTGTGAGTGTGAGTTGATAGCCCACTGTGTGTTTGTGTGAGTGTGAGTTGATAGCCCACTGTGTGTTTGTGTGAGTGTGAGTTGATAGCCCACTGTGTGTTTGTGTGAATGTGAGTTGATAGCCCACTGTGTGTTTGTGTGAGTGTGAGTTGATAGCCCACTGTGTGTTTGTGTGAGTGTGAGTTGATAGCCCACTGTGTTTTTGTGTGAGTGTGAGTTGATAGCCCACTGTGTGTTTGTGTGAATGTGAGTTGATAGCCCACTGTGTGTGTGTGTGAGTGTGAGTTGATAGCCCACTGTGTGTTTGTGTGAGTGTGAGTTGATAGCCCACTGTGTTTTTGTGTGAGTTGATAGCCCACTGTGTGTTTGTGTGAGTTGATAGCCCACTGTGTGTTTGTGTGAGTGTGAGTTGATAGCCCACTGTGTGTTTGTGTGAGTGTGAGTTGATAGCCCACTGTGTGTTTGTGTGAGTGTGAGTTGATAGCCCACTGTGTGTTTGTGTGAGTGTGAGTTGATAGCCCACTGTGTGTTTGTGTGAGTGTGAGTTGATAGCCCACTGTGTGTTTGTGTGAATGTGAGTTGACAGCCCACTGTGTGTTTGTGTGAGTGTGAGTTGATAGCCCACTGTGTGTTTGTGTGAGTGTGAGTTGACAGCCCACTGTGTGTTTGTGTGAATGTGAGTTGATAGCCCACTGTGTGTTTGTGTGAGTGTGAGTTGATAGCCCACTGTGTGTTTGTGTGAGTGTGAGTTGATAGCCCACTGTGTGTGATAGCCCACTGTGTGTTTGTGTGAGTGTGAGTTGACAGCCCACTGTGTGTTTGTGTGAATGTGAGTTGATAGCCCACTGTGTGTTTGTGTGAGTGTGAGTTGATAGCCCACTGTGTGTTTGTGTGAGTGTGAGTTGATAGCCCACTGTGTGTTTTGTGTGTGAGTTGATAGCCCACTGTGTGTTTGTGTGAATGTGAGTTGATAGCCCACTGTGTGTTTGTGTGAATGTGAGTTGACAGCCCACTGTGTGTTTGTGTTGAATGTGAGTTGATAGCCCACTGTGTGTTTGTGTGAGTGTGAGTTGATAGCCCACTGTGTGTTTGTGTGAGTGTGAGTTGATAGCCCACTGTGTGTTTGTGTGAGTGTGAGTTGATAGCCCACTGTGTGTTTGTGTGAGTGTGAGTTGATAGCCCACTGTGTGTTTGTGTGAGTGTGAGTTGATAGCCCACTGTGTGTTTGTGTGAGTTGATAGCCCACTGTGTGTTTGTGTGAATGTGAGTTGATAGCCCACTGTGTGTTTTGTGATTGTGAGTAGATAGCCCACTGTGTGTTTGTGTGAATGTGAGTTGATAGCCCACTGTGTGTTTTTGTGTGAGTGTGAGTTGATAGCCCACTGTGTGTTTGTGTGAGTGTGAGTTGATAGCCCACTGTGTGTTTGTGTGAGTGTGAGTTGATAGCCCACTGTGTGTTTGTGTGAGTGTGAGTTGATAGCCCACTGTGTGTTTGTGTGAGTGTGAGTTGATAGCCCACTGTGTGTTTGTGTGAGTGTGAGTTGATAGCCCACTGTGTGTTTGTGTGAGTGTGAGCTGACAGCCCACTGTGTGTGTGAGTGTGAGTTGATAGCCCACTGTGTGTTTGTGTGATTGTGAGTTGATAGCCCACTGTGTGTTTGTGTGAATGTGAGTTGATAGCCCACTGTGTGTTTTTGTGTGAGTGTGAGTTGATAGCCCACTGTGTGTTTGTGTGAGTGTGAGTTGATAGCCCACTGTGTGTTTGTGTGAGTGTGAGTTGATAGCCCACTGTGTGTTTGTGTGAGTGTGAGTTGATAGCCCACTGTGTGTTTGTGTGAGTGTGAGTTGATAGCCCACTGTGTGTTTGTGTGAGTGTGAGCTGACAGCCCACTGTGTGTGTGAGTGTGAGTTGATAGCCCACTGTGTGTGTGAGTGTGAGTTGATAGCCCACTGTGTGTTTGTGTGATTGTGAGTTGATAGCCCACTGTGTGTTTGTGTGAGTGTGAGTTGATAGCCCACTGTGTGTTTGTGTGAATGTGAGTTGATAGCCCACTGTGTGTTTGTGTGAGTGTGAGTTGATAGCCCACTGTGTGTTTGTGTGAATGTGAGTTGATAGCCCACTGTGTGTTTGTGTGAGTGTGAGTTGATAGCCCACTGTGTGTTTGTGTGAGTGTGAGTTGATAGCCCACTGTGTGTTTGTGTGAGTGTGAGTTGATAGCCCACTGTGTGTTTGTGTGAGTGTGAGTTGATAGCCCACTGTGTGTTTGTGTGTGTGTGAGTTGATAGCCCACTGTGTGTTTGTGTGAGTGTGAGTTGATAGCCCACTGTGTGTTTGTGTGAGTGTGAGTTGATAGCCCACTGTGTGTTTGTGTGAATGTGAGTTGATAGCCCACTGTGTGTTTGTGTGAGTGTGAGTTGATAACCCACTGTGTGTGTGTTTGTGAGTGTCAGTGTGAGTGTGATCTGACTGCCCACTGTGTGTGTGTGTGTGTGTGTGTGTGTGTGTACTGTGTGTTTGTGAGTATCAAATGTATTTATATAGCCCTTCGTACATCAGCTGATATCTCAAAGTGCTGTACAGAAACCCAGCCTAAAACACCAAACAGCAAGCAATGCAGGTGTAGAAGCACGGTGGTTAGGAAAAACTCCCTAGAAAGGCCAAAACCTAGGAAGAAACCTAGAGAGGAACCAGGCTATGTGGGGTGGCCAGTCCTCTTCTGGCTGTGCCGGGTGGAGATTATAACAGAACATGGCCAAGATGTTCAAATGTTCATAAATGACCAGCATGGTCGAATAATAATAAGGCTAACAGTTGAAACTGGAGCAGCAGCACGGCCAGGTGGACTGGGGACAGCAAGGAGTCATCATGTCAGGTAGTCCTGAGGAATGGTCCTAGGGCTCAGGTCCTCTGAGAGAGAAAAAGAAAGGGAGAAAGAGAGAGAGAAAGAGAGAATTAGAGAGAGCACACTTAAATTCACACAGGACACTGAATAGGACAGGAGAAGGACTCCAGATATAACAAACTGACCCTAGCCCCCCGACACATAAACTACTGCAGCATAAATACTGGAGGCTGAGACAGGAGTGGTCAGGAGACACTGTGGCCCCATCCGAGGACACCCGAGGACAGGGCCAAACAGGAAGGATATAGCCCCACCCACTTTGCCAAAGCACAGCCCCCACACCACTAGAGCGATATCTTCAACCACCAATTTACCATCCTGAGACAACGCCGAGTATAGCCCACAAAGATCTCCGCCACGGCACAACCTCTGGCGTCCTTGGGTAGACAGAGGGAATCTGGAAGGACATCAAGGAATCTTTGTGTTGTCTGTGGATTTATAGCATGACTTTTGATGTTCCTTGGTTGGGGTCTGAGCAGATTATTTGTTGCCATTGCAAACGTAATAAAATGTTGGTCTGATAGTCCAGGATTATGAGGAAAAACATTAATATCCACAACATTTATTCCATGGTACAAAACTAGGTCCAGAGTATGACTGTGACAGTGAGTGGGTCCAGAGACATGTTGGACAAAACCCACTGAGTCGATGATGGCTCCGAAAGCCTTTGGTATTGGGTCTGTGGACTTTTCCATGTGAATATTAAAGTTACCAAAGATTAGAATATTATCTGCTATGACTACAAGGTCCAATAGGAATTCAGGGAACTCAATGAGGAACGCTGTATATGGCCCAGGAGGCCTGTAAACAGTAGCTATAAAAAGTGATTGAGTAGGCTGCATAGATTTCATGACTAGAAGTTCAAAAGACGAAAACGTCATTTTTATTTTTGTAAATTGAAATTTGCTATCGTAAATGTTAGCAACACCTCTGCCTCTGCGGGATGCATGGGGGATATGGTCACTAGTGTAACCAGGAGGTGAGGCCTCATTTAACACAGTAAATTCATCAGGCTTAAGCCATGTTTCAGTCAGGCCAATCACATCAAGATTATGATCAGTGATTAGTTCATTGACTATAATTGCCTTTGAATTAAGGGATCTAACATTAAGTAGCCCTATTTTGAGATGTGAGGTATCATGATCTCTTTCAGTAATGACAGGAATGGAGGAGGTCTTTATCCTAGTGAGATTGCTAAGGCGAACACCACCATGTTTAGTTTTGCCCAACCTAGGTCGAGGCACAGACACTGTCTCAATGGTGATAGCTGAGCTGACTACACTGACTGTGCTAGTGGTAGACTCCACTATGCTGGCAGGCTGGCTAACAGCCTGCTGCCTGGCCTGCACCCTATTTCATTTTGGAGCTAGAGGAGTTAGAGCCCTGTCTATGTTGGTAGATAAGATGAGAGCACCCCTCCAGCTAGGATGGAGTCCGTCACTCCTCAGCAGGTCAGGCCTGGTCCTGTTTGTGGGTGAGTCCCAGAAAGAGGGCCAATTATCTACAAATTCTATCTTTTGGGAGGGGCAGAAAACAGTTTTTAACCAGCGATTGAGTTGTGAGACTCGGCTGTAGAGCTCATCACTCCCCCTAACTGGGAGGGGGCCAGAGACAATTACTCGATGCTGACACATCTTTCTAGCTGATTTACACGCAGAAGCTATGTTGGTGATCTCTGACTGTTTCATCCTAACATCGTTGGTGCCGACGTGGATAACAATATCTCTATACTCTCTACACTCGCCAGTTTTAGTTTTAGCTTTAGCCAACACCATCTTCAGATTAGCCTTAACTTCGGTAGCCCTGCCTCCTGGTAAACAGTGTATGATCGCTGGATGATTCGTTTTAAGTCTAATACTGCGGGTAATGGAGTCGCCAATGACTAGAGTTTTCAACTTGTCAGAGCTAATGGTGGGAAGCTTCGGCGTCTCAGACCCCGTAACGAGAGGAGTAGAGACCAGAGAAGACTCGGCCTCTGACTCCGACCCGCTGCTTAATGCTGTTTCATCCTTTCCTACACTGAAATTACCCTTGCCTAACGATTGTGTCTGAAGCTGGGCTTGTAGCACAGCTATCATCGCCATAAGGCGATCGTTCTCCTGTATATTATGAGTACAGCGACTGCAATTAGAAGGCATCATGTTAATGTTACTACTTAGTTTCGGCTGTTGGAGGTCCTGACGAATCGTGTCCAGATAAAGCGTCCGGAGTGAAAAAGTTGAGGGAAAAAATAAAAATAGAAACGGTAATTAGAAAGTTAAAACCGTAAAGTTGTCAGGTAGCAAAATAGGTTGGCAACAAAACGCACAGCAACACGTAAACAAGTCAGAGTATGAGCTGACAGCCCACTGTGTGTGTGTGTGTGAGTGTCTGTGAGTTTGAGTGTGAGTGCGACTGACATTCCACTGTGCCTGTGATTGTGAGCTGACAACCCATGGTGTTTGTGAG
The DNA here is from genome assembly GCF_023373465.1 of Oncorhynchus keta. Classification (NCBI taxonomy): domain Eukaryota; kingdom Metazoa; phylum Chordata; class Actinopteri; order Salmoniformes; family Salmonidae; genus Oncorhynchus; species Oncorhynchus keta. Next base: position 15,039,338 of record NC_068440.1, read on the forward strand.
TGTGAGTGTTGTCTGACAGCCCACAGTGTTGTGAGAGTGAGTTGACATCCCATTGTTTTTGTGTTTGTGTGAGTGTGAACTGATAGCCCACTGTGTGTGTGTGATTGGGAGTGTGAGCTACCAACCTGCTACAGTTGTGTGTGTGAGTGTGAGTGGATTGTGTTTGTGTGAGAATGATCTGACAGTCTACTTTGTTTGTGTGTGTGTATACTGATAGCCCACTGTGTGAGTGTGAGCTCACAGCCCAATGTGTTTGTGTGTTTGTGAGTGTGATCTGATGGCCAACTGTTTTAGTGTAAGTGTGAGCTGACATCCCATTGTGTTTGGGTGTCTGTGTGAGCTGACAGTCCACTGTCAACCCTTTGCAGTTGTGAGTGTACTGTGTTTGTGTGAGTGTGAGCTGACAGCCAAATGTGTGTGTATGCTTGAGCTGACAGCCCACTGTTTGTGTAAGTGTGAGTGTGAGATGTGAGCTCACTGTGTGTGTGTGTGTGAATGTGAGTTTCAGCTGACAGCCCACTATTTGTGTGTGAGCGTGTGTGAGCTGACAGCCCACTGTGTGGTGTGTGTGTGATCTGACATCCTACTGTGTGTGTGTATACTGATAGCCAACTGTGTGTGTGAGTGTGAGCTGACAGACCACTATGTGTGTGATTGTGAGCTGACAGTCCACTGTGTGTGCGAGTGTGAGCTGACAACCCGCTGCAGTTGTGTGTGTGTGAGTGTGAGCTAACAGCCCACTGTTTGTTAAGCTTGAGCTGACAGCCCACTGTGTGTGTGTGTGTGTGTGTGTGTGTGTGTGTGTGTGTGTGTGTGTGTGTGTGTGTGTGTGTGTGTGTGTGTGTGTGTGTGTGTGATCTGACAGCCCACTGTGTTTGTGAGTGTGAGCTGACAGCCCACTGTGTTTGTGAGTGTGAGCTGACAGCCCACTGTGTGGTGTGTGTGTGATCTGACATCCTACTGTGTGTGTGTATACTGATAGCCAACTGTGTGTGTGTGTGTGAGTGTGAGCTGACAGCCCACTATGTGTGTGATTGTGAGCTGACAGTCCACTGTGTGTGCGAGTGTGAGCTGACAACCCGCTGCAGTGTGTGTGTGAGTGTGAGCTAACAGCCCACTGTTTGTTGCTTGAGCTGACAGCCCACTGTGTGTGTGTGTGTGTGTGTGTGTGTGTGTGTGTCTGTGTGTGTGTGTGTGTGTGTGTGTGTGTTTGTGAGTGTGAGCTGACAGCCCACTGTGTTTGTGAGTGTGAGCTGACAGCCCTCTTTATGTGTGTGTGTGTGTGTGTGTGAGTGTGAAATGTGAGCTGAAAGCCCAGTGTGTGTGTGTGTGTGTATTTGTCAGTGCGATCTGACTGCCAACTGTGGTTGTGTGAGCTGACAGCCCTCTTTATGTCTGTGTGTGTGTATGAGCGTTATATGTGAGCTGAAAGCCCACTGTGAGTGTGAGCTGACAGCTCTCTGCGTTTGTGTGTGCATGTGAGCTGACTTCCCACTGTGTGTGTGAGTGCGAGCTAACAGCACACTGTGATTGTCAGTGTGCATGTCAGCTGACAAAGCGCTGTGATTGAGAGTTTGAGTATAAGCTGTGTGTATGTGAGTGTACTGTGTTTGTTTGTGTGTGAGCTTGAGCTTGAGCTGACAGCCCACTGTGTGAGTTTGTTCTGACAGCCCGGTATGTGTGTTTGAGTGTGTGTGAGCTGACAGTCCACTGTGTTTGTGTGTGAGTGAGTTTGAGCTGATATCCCACTGTGTGCGTGTGAGTGAGTTTGAGCTGATAGCCCACTGTGTGAGTGTGAGTTTGTGCTATTAGCCCTGCTTGTGTGTGTGTGTGTGTGTGTGTGTGTGTGTGTGTGTGTGTGTGTGTGTGTGTGTGTGTGTGTGTGTGTGTGTGTGTGTGTGTGTGTGAGTTTGAGTTTGAGCTGATAGCCCACTGTGTGAGTGTGAGTTGACAGCCACTTTGTGCATTTGAGCTGACAGCCCACTGTGTGTGTATGTGTGTGACTGTTAGCTAATATTCTACTGTGTGTGTGTGAGTGTGACCTGACAGCCCTCTTTTTGTGTGTGTATGCATGTGAGCTGACAACCCGCTGTGGTTGTGAATTTGAGTGTGAGCTGACAGCCCAATGTGTGTGTGAGCTTGATCTGACAGCCCAGTGTGTGTGTAATTTTAAGTGTGAGTGTGACCTGACAGCCCACTGTGTGTGTGTGTGTGTGTGTGTGTGTGTGTGTGTGTGTGTGTGTGTGTGTGTGTGTGTGTGTGTGTGTGTGTGTGTGTGTGTGTGTGTGTGAGCTGACAGTGTGTGTGTGAATGTGTATGAGTGTGAGAGTGAGCTGGCAGCCCACAGTGTGTGTGAGTGCGAGTGTGAGCTGACAACCCGTTGCAGTTATGTGTGTGAGTGTACTGTGTTTGTGTGAGTGTGAGCTAACAGCCCACTGTGAGTGTGAGTTTGAGTGTGATCTGACACCCACTATGTGTGTGAGTTTGAGTGTGAGCTGACAACCCGCTGTGGTTGTGAGTGTACTGTGTTAGTGTGTTTGTGAGCTGATAACCCAATGTGTGTGTAAGCTTGAGCCGGCAGCCCACTGTGTCTGTGAGTGTTGCTGTGAGCTGACTGACCAGTGTGTGTGTGTGTGTGTGTGTGTGTGTGTGTGTGTGTGTGTGTGTGTGTGTGTGTGTGTGTGTGTGTGTGTGTGTGTGTGTGTGTGTGTGTGTGTGTGTGTGTGTGTGTGTGAGTGTATATTTGTTAGTGATATCTGACAGCCCACTGTGTTTGTGAGGGCTGACAGCCCTCTTTGTGTGTGTGTGTGTGTGTGTGTGTGTGCGTGTGAGCGTGATATGTGAGCTGAAAGCCCACTGTGAGTGTGAGCTGACAGCCCTCTGCTTTTGTGTGTGAGTGCGATCTGACTGCCAACTGTGTGTGTGTGTTTGTGTGTATATTTGTCAGTGAGATCTGACAGCCCACTGTGTTTGTGTGGGCTGACAGCCCTGTGTGTGTGTGTGTGTGTGTGTGTGTGTGTGTGTGTGTGTGTGTGTGTGTGTGTGTGTGTGTGTGTGTGTGTGTGTGTGCATGAGCGTGATATCTGAGCTGAAAGCCCACTGTGAGTGTGAACTGACAGCCCTCTGCTTTTGTGTGTGTGAGTGCGATATGACTGCCAACTGTGTGGTTATGTGAGTGTGAGCTGACAGCCCTCTTTATGTGTGTGTGTGTATGAGCGTGATATGTGAGCTCAAAGCCCACTGTGCATGTGAACTGACAGCCCTCTGCGTTTGTGTGTGCATGTGAGCTGACTTCCCACTGTATTTGGGAGTGTGAGCTGACAGCAGTCCACTCTGTGTGTGTGTGTGTGTGTGTGTGTGTGTGTGTGTGTGTGTGTGTGTGTGTGTGTGTGTGTGTGTGTGTGTGTGTGTGTGTGTGTGTGTGTGTGTGTGTGTGTGTGTGTGTGTGTGTGTGTGTGTGTGTGTATGTTTGAATGTGAGCTGACAGCCACTGTGTGTGTGAGCTGACAATTACTGTGAGTGCGAGTGTGAGCTGACAACCACTGTGTTTGTATGTGTTAGTGTACTCTGTTTGTTTTTGAGCTGACAGCCCACTGTGTGTGTAATTGTGAGTTTGAAATGTGAGCTGACAGCCACTGTGTGTGTGTGACCTGACATCCCACGGTGTTTGTGTTTGTTTTGTTTTGTGTCTGTGAGTGTACTGTGTTTGTGTGAGTGTGAGCTAACAACCCCGGCAGTTGTGTCTGTGAGTGTACTGTGTTTGTGTGAGTGTGAGCTGACAACCCCCTGCAGTTATGTCTGTGAGTGTACTGTGTTTGTGTGATTGTGAGCTGACAGCCCACTGTGAGTTTGAGTGTGATCTGACACCCATTGTGCGTGTGACTTTGAGTGTGAGCTGACAACCCGCTGTGGTTGTGAGTGTACTGTGTTTGTGTGTTTGTGAGCTGATAACTCAATGTGTGTGTAAGCTTGAGCCGACAGCCCACTGTGTCTGTGAGTGTGAGTGTTGCTGTGAGCTGACTGACCACTGCATGTGTGTGTGTGTGTGTGTGTGTGTGTGTGTGTGTGTGTGTGTGTGTGTGTGTGTGTGTGTGATCTGACAGCCCACTATATAGTTGTGAAAGTGTGTCCTGACAGACTACTGTCTGTGTGATTTTTTTTTGAGTGTGAGCTGACGGCCCGCTATCTGTGTGTGTGAGTGGGTGTGATCTGACAGCCCAGTGTGTGTGTGTTTAAACTGAAAGTCCACTGTGTTTGTGAGTATGAGATGACAGCACACTGTGTGTGTGTGTGTGTGTGTGAGCTGACAGCCCACTGTGTGTGTTTGTGCGTCTGTGTATGTGATTGTGAGTGTAAGCTGACATCCCACTGGGCCCTGGTCAAATGTAGTGCATTATATAGTGAATGAGGAATGCCACAACAAATTCACTCAGGTATAATTTCATCTGGTCGACTGTGCCTGCAACCAGGGGAGATTGAGGTCTGGACTGTACTGGACTAGGCATTACGGTGCATAATTGTGTGTGTGTGTGTGCGTGTGTGTGAGCGTGTCCGTTAGTGGCTGGCCCAGATGCCTACGCACAAATCACCATATTATTTGTCTACAGGGGCTTGTGCTTCTGCATGAGGATGAGCTGTTTGTTTTAAAGTGATTGTATCACACTGCTAAATCAGATTAGTTAGGGTTATGTCATAACGATAACATACGCTGGCATAAATTCACTTAATACAGTTAAATGACATTGTGCTGACAGTGAAGTGGAGACTAATCACCTCATTGGCCCTTTCCTGAGAGGCTGCTCACGCACACATATAAACACAGCCAGTCCGGAACCTCATAGACCACACAGTGTCAGTCACCTGCTCAAGGGCTTTGCTGTGTGTGTGTGTGTGTGTGTGTGTGTGTGTGTGTGTGTGTGTGTGTGTGTGTGTGTGTGTGTGTGTGTGTGTGTGTGTGTGTGTGTGTGTGTGTGTGTGTGTGTGTGTGTGTGTGCAGCAGTAGCTACAATCTGAAACGTAGTTAGCGAGAATGAAGTCAACATTACTAGACAGAGGAAAGAACAGAGACCTGGTACCTGACAACACATGATTGGTCATACCTACATTGTTCTTCACGTGCCTCTTTCTGTTGGTTCTTTTCTCAGAAACACTGCTTTTCTTTTCAATGCCACCTTCCCACATACCTCTGTTTTGATTCTGTTGCGACGTCGTATTAACTCTGTACGCCGTGGTGTTCTTTGAGCTTACAGCCATATCAGTGTAGTGTTGCAGCAGCCTTACTGCAGGAGCAGGTGCGGAGCTCCAAGTGTCATACCCTCCAGTGTGTGTGGGGGGTCTGCGTGTGTGTGTGAGCGTGCATCTGTGTGTGTGTGCAGCAAGGGGCACTGCCCTCTCCAGAGTGTGTGTGGTCGATAATGAGATTGTTGGAGAACCAAAAGAACTCCATGAACTCTCGTTAATTCCCTTAATCTAGGCTCATGTGCGTTTCAGTTTCACCCAGTCATTACTCTCCAACATTACATACCGCTGCTTGATTACACACTGCCTGCTTTGGTCTGCATGGATAAACCAGAGAACAGAGATTGGCCAACCAAATGAAACACTCTGTAATGTAAGATCTTAAATAAAGACATGGAACAAGTCTGGTCATAAAGCTCCATTTAAAGATGATGAATTGCACCAAATCCTCCGACTCCAGGCTATATGGTGTAACTGGTGACCTCAGCATGCCAGATTATATGCAACTAGTATCCTCAGCCTGCCAGGCTATTCAGTGTAAATGGTGACCTCAGCCTGCAAGGCTATTCAGTGTAAATGGTGACCTCAGCCTGCCAGGCTATTCAGTGTAAATGGTGACCTCAGTCTGCCAGGCTATTCAGTGTAAATGGTGACTCAGCCTGCCAGGCTATTCAGTGTAAATGGTGACCTCAGCCTGCCAGGCTATTCAGTGTAAATGGTGACCTCAGCCTGCCAGGCTATTCAGTGTAAATGGTGACCTCAGCCTGCCAGGCTATTCAGTGTAAATGGTGACCTCAGCCTGCCAGGCTATTCAGTGTAAATGGTGACCTCAGCCTGCCAGACTATTCAGTGTAAATGGTGACCTCAGCCTGCCAGGCTATTCAGTGTAAATGGTGACCTCAGCCTGCCAGGCTATTCAGTGTAAATGGTGACCTCAGCCTGCCAGGCTATTCAGTGTAAATGGTGACCTCAGCCTGCCAGACTATTCAGTGTAAATGGTGACCTCAGCCTGCCAGGCTATTCAGTGTAAATGGTGACCTCAGCCTGCCAGGCTATTCAGTGTAAATGGTGACCTCAGCCTGCCAGACTATTCAGTTTAAATGGTGACCTCAGCCTGCCAGACTATTCAGTTTAAATGGTGACCTCAGCCTGCCAGAATATTCAGTGTAAATGGTGACCTCAGCCTGCCAGGCTATTCAGTGTAAATGGTGATCTCAGCCTGCCAGAATATTCAGTGTAAATGGTGACCTCAGCCTGCCAGAATATTCAGTGTAAATGGTGACCTCAGCCTGCCAGAATATTCAGTGTAAATGGTGACCTCAGCCTGCCAGACTATTCAGTGTAAATGGTGATCTCAGCCTGCCAGAATATTCAGTGTAAATGGTGATCTCAGCCTGCCAGAATATTCAGTGTAAATGGTGACCTCAGCCTGCCAGACTATTCAGTGTAAATGGTGACCTCAGCCTGCCAGGCTATTCAGTGTAAATGGTGACCTCAGCCTGCCAGACTATTCAGTGTAAATGGTGACCTCAGCCTGCCAGGCTATTCAGTGTAAATGGTGACCTCAGCCTGCCAGGTTATTCAGTGTAAATGGTGACCTCAGCCTGACAGACTATTCAGTGTAAATGGTGACCTCAGCCTGCCAGGCTATTCAGTGTAAATGGTGACCTCAGCCTGCCAGGCTATTCAGTGTAAATGGTGACCTCAGCCTGCCAGGCTATTCAGTGTAAATGGTGACCTCAGCCTGCCAGGCTATTCAGTGTAAATGGTGACCTCAGCCTGCCAGGCTATTCAGTGTAAATGGTGACCTCAGCCTGCCAGGCTATTCAGTGTAAATGGTGACCTCAGCCTGCCAGGCTATTCAGTGTAAATGGTGACCTCAGCCTGCCAGGCTATTCAGTGTAAATGGTGACCTCAGCCTGCCAGGCTATTCAGTGTAAATGGTGACCTGCCAGCCTGCCAGACTATTCAGTTTAAATGGTGACCTCAGCCTGCCAGACTATTCAGTTTAAATGGTGACCTCAGCCTGCCAGGCTATTCAGTGTAAATGGTGACCTCAGCCTGCCAGGCTATTCAGTGTAAATGGTGATCTCAGCCTGCCAGAATATTCAGTGTAAATGGTGACCTCAGCCTGCCAGAATATTCAGTGTAAATGGTGACCTCAGCCTGCCAGACTATTCAGTGTAAATGGTGATCTCAGCCTGCCAGACTATTCAGTGTAAATGGTGATCTCAGCCTGCCCAGAATATTCAGTTAAATGGTGACCTCAGCCTGCCCAATAAAGTCATTGGCAAAACATACAAGAGCAGACGGAGAACACACATTACACCGGTTTTAAGGTCTCTACACTGGCTGCTTGTGAGTTTTAGAATTAATTTAGAGTTTCTTCGATTGGTTTTTAAATCAATCCACGATTGTGTACCCCAATACATGTCAGACATGCTTTTAAGTTCTGTACCCAGTAGGTCCCTCAGGTCCTCTGGTACTGGCCTTTTAACTATCCCAAAGCCCAGGACCAAGAGGCATGGAGAGGCAGCCTTTAGTTATTCTGTCCCCAGTCTGGAACAGCCTGCCAGAGAACCTGAGGGGGGCCAAAACTGTGGACATATTTAAAAGAGATCTTAAAACGCATGTTTTTAGCTTGGCTTTTCCTTAGGGTGCTTTTCAGTTTGTCATGTCATTCTTCTGTTTGTTATCTTATGCTTGTTGTGTAGTAAATCATTCAGCTTTTATTTTATTTGTATTGTTAAAAAAAAGAAAACGTTCCTGTAAAGCACATTGCGTTGCATTCCATTTCTGAAATGTGCTGTATAAATAAAGCTTGATTTGATTTGAACCCAGGCAGCCACACAAAGACATGTTATCCCCCCTGTTTTTTATCTCCTTTTCTCCTTGTTGATCTTGCCACCAGCCCAGTTCCCCCCGTGGTTCTCCTGCTCTAAACCCCAGGTTCTCTCCCTCTGTCTCCCCTTTCATAAAGCCCAGGTTTGATGTGCTTCCTGGGGATCCGGTAAGAGGTTGGCTCAGCAGCAGGGCGGCGCGCCGGGTGACTCAGCGGGAGGAGAAACCAGCAGACTGACACTATCACTCCTCTCCTGTAGCACAGGGCTCAGAGCGAAGCTAAGCACTCACAATTGATTTAATCACTGTGTATAGAACTGGAAGGGCGGGGGGGCATAAAGAACGGCTCTGTTCAGGATTTCCTAACCCTGTTTTAAAACCTAACCTTGGTTAGCCTGTCTGCTGCCTTCGAGACGAGAGGCTGATCAGTTCACATGGTGAACCTGTAGAGTTTAGTGCAATTGTCCCAAATTGCACCCTATTCCTGTGGAATTACAGGGAGGTAGACAAGGTAAAGAACTGTGGTATTACAGGGCAGTAGACAAGGTAAAGAACTGTGGTATTACAGGGTGGTAGACAAGGTATAGAACTGTGGCATTACAGGTGGCAGACAAGGTCTAGAACTGTGGAATTACAGGGTGGTAGACAAGGTAAAGAACTGTGGTATTACAGGGCAGTAGACAAGGTAAAGAACTGTGGTATTACAGGGTGGTAGACAAGGTATAGAACTGTGGCATTACAGGTGGCAGACAAGGTCTAGAACTGTGGAATTACAGGGTGGTAGACAAGGTAAAGAACTGTGGTATTACAGGGTGGTAGACAAGGTAACGAACTGTGGTATTACAGGGTGGTAGACAAGGTATAGAACTGTGGCATTACAGGTGGCAGACAAGGTCTAGAACTGTGGAATTACAGGGTGGTAGACAAGGTAAAGAACTGTGGTATTACAGGGTGGTAGACAAGGTAACGAACTGTGGTATTACAGGGTGGTAGACAAGGTAACGAACTGTGGTATTACAGGGTGGTAGACAAGGTAAAGAACTGTGGTATTACAGGGTGGTAGTAGACAAGTTAAAGAACTGTGATATTACAGGGTGGTAGACAAGGTAAAGAACTGTGGTAGTAGACAAGTTAAAGAACTGTGGTATTACAGGGTGGTAGACAATGTAAAGAACTGGTATTACAGGGTGGTAGACAAGGTAAAGAACTGTGGTATTACAGGGTGGTAGACAAGGTAAAGAACTGTGGTATTACGGGGTGGTAGACAAGGTAAAGAACTGTGGAATTACAGGGTGGTAGACAAGTTAAAGAACTGTGGTATTACAGGGTGGTAGACAAGTTAAAGAACTGTGGTATTACAGGGTGGTAGACAAGGTAAAGGGCTGTGGTAATACAGGGTGGTAGACAAGGTATAGAACTGTGGTATTACAGGTGGTAGACAAGGTATAGAACTGTGGAATTACAGGGCAGTAGACAAGGTAAAGAACTGTGGTATTACAGGGTGGTAGACAAGGTAACGAACTGTGGTATTACAGGGTGGTAGACAAGGTATAGAACTGTGGTATTTTAGGGTGGTAGACAAGGTATAGAACTGTGGTATTACAGGGTGGTAGACAAGGTAACGAACTGTGGTTTTACAGGGCATTAGACAAGGTAAAGGACTGTGGAATTACAGGTTGGTAGACAAGGTATAGAACTGTGGTATTACAGGGTGGTAGACAAGGTAAAGAACTGTGGTTTTACAGGGCATTAGACAAGGTAAAGGACTGTGGAATTACAGGGTGGTAGACAAGGTATAGAACTGTGGTATTACAGGTGGTAGACAAGGTAAAGAACTGTGGTATTACAGGTGGTAGGCAAGGTAAAGAACTGTGGTATTACAGGGTGGTAGACAAGGTAAAGAACTGTGGAATTACAGGGTGATAGACAAGTTAAAGAACTGTGGTATTACAGGGTGGTAGACAAGGTAAAGAACTGTGGTATTACAGGGTGGTAGACAAGGTAAAGGACTGTGGCATTACAGGTGGTAGACAAGGTAAAGGACTGTGGTATTACAGGGTGGTAGACAAGCTATAGAACTGTGGTATTACAGGGTGGTAGACAAGGTATAGAACTGTGGTATTACAGGGTGGTAGACAAGGTAACGAACTGTGGTTTTACAGGGCATTAGACAAGGTAAAGGACTGTGGAATTACAGGGTGGTAGACAAGGTATAGAACTGTGGAATTACAGGGTGGTAGACAGGGTAATGAACTGTGGTATTACAGGGTGGTAGACAAGTTAAAGAACTGTGGTATTACAGGGTGGTAGACAAGGTAAAGAACTGTGGAATTACAGGGTGATAGACAAGTTAAAGAACTGTGGTATTACAGGGTGGTAGACAAGGTAAAGAACTGTGGTATTACAGGGTGGTAGACAAGGTAAAGGACTGTGGCATTACAGGTGGTAGACAAGGTAAAGGACTGTGGAATTACAGGATGGTAGACAAGTTAAAGAACTGTGGTATTACAGGGTGGTAGACAATGTAAAGAACTGTGGTATTACAGGGTGGTAGACAAGGTAAAGAACTGTGGTATTACAGGGTGGTAGACAATTTAAAGGACTGTGGTATTACAGGGTTGCATAGACAAGTTAAAGAACTGTGGTACTACAGGTGGTAGACATTGTAAAAACAGTGTGATTGCAAGGCGCTGGACAGGATAATGACCTGTGGTATTACAGGGTGGTAGACAAGGTAAAGAACTGTGGTATTACAGAGTGGTAGACAAGGTAAATAACTGTGGTATTACAGGGTAGTAGACAAGGTAAAGGACTGTGGTATTACAGGGAAGTTGACAAGGTAAAGGACTGTGGTATTACAGGGTTGTATAGACAAGATAAAGAACTGTGGTATTACAGGGTTGTATAGACAAGGTAAAGGACTGTGGTATTACAGGGTTGTATAGACAAGATAAAGAACTGTGGTATTACAGGGTTGTATAGACAAGATAAAGAACTGTGGTATTAGAGGGTAGTAGACAAGGTAAATAACTGTGGTATTACAGGGTGGTAGACAAGGTAAAGAACTGTGGTATTACAGGGTGGTAGACAAGGTAAAGAACTGTGGTATTACAGGGTGGTAGACAAGGTAAAGAACTGTGGTATTACAGGGTTGTATAGACAAGATAAAGAACTGTGGTATTACAGGGTTGTAGACAAGGTAAAGAACTGTGGTATTACAGGGTTGTATAGACAAGGTAAATAACTGTGGTATTACAGGGTTGTATAGACAAGGTAAAGAACTGTGGTATTACAGGGTTGTAGACAAGGTGGATAGTTCATAGTTCATAAGTTCATAGGTCTTGGTGTATTTTGACTGAGCTGAACATGATAGCAGGGAATCAGCTTAATGCGGTGGTACTGACTACATTTCGTAATTTAACAGACACCCTTATCCAGAGCGAATTACTGTACTGAGTGCATACATTTCCGCACGGTTCCCCCATGGGAATGGAACCCACAGCACTGGTGCATGCTCTACCAACTGACCTACATGGGACCATAGGACGAATTGGTTATTTAATCCTATTTCATATGACTTATTCACTGAGAGGAGTATACAGTGTGCTTAACCTACTCTGTGTGACCTTTTAACACTAAGATGGTTGAGATGGTCGGTACCACAGAATTATACAGAACAGTATTGTATGGTACCTCTATGGCTGGTACAGACATCATCATAAGGGTGAAATACTCCATTTGTGAGTGGTTACAGCTGCTTCGCTGTGGTCTGAAGACCAGCTCCTTTTCCCAGCTGTGGCTCAGACTCTCCCCAAAGTATTCACAAAGCATCTCGGAGTAGAGGTGCTGATCTAGGATCTGTTTGGCCTTTAAAATAATAATGAATATGATTTTATGGTGACCTGATCATAGAGCAGGTTTCCTACGCTGAGACGCTTTATGAATAGGGGCCTTGAAATGGATCACCACACGGTAGACCTGGACAAAGGTTGCTGCACTCTGTGGCTGGGGCTGCTGAAGGCAATGACAAAGGAAATATGACAAAGAAAATATGCATGAAAACAATATGGGCCTGCTTCCCGGCAATTAATGTAGAGTGAATCGATGCTGCTGCTGGATTGTCTGTTTTCCTGCATTATTTCTGGGCTTGGAGAAGAGATTGGTATCGGTAGACAGGTCATCTTAGTGAAAATGATATCAGATTTGATTAGAAAATATATTTTGAGGAGGATCTCTTCAAAATCCACTTCTGCGGATAGAAAGAGAACCTTTCAGATTAAGTGGCTCAGCTGCATGTTAGACATTTCAATGACGATCCAGAGGCTGAGACGCTGTTATGAGGAGGGGATGGAGGGATGGAAGGGAGGAGTGGCGGTTTCGGTTTACCCAGGGGAGAGCTACTGTAATCCATCAGCCTGGCTGCCCCTTCAGATCCTTCAGCACATTCAGACCAGATGCCTGACCAGCTCTCTCTCTCTCTCTCTCTCTCTCTCTCTCCCCTTCATCCCTCTCTCTCTCTCTCTCTCTCTCTCTCTCTCTCTCTCTCTCTCTCTCACTCTCTCCCCTTCATCCCTCTTCTCTCTCTCTTCTCTCTCTCTCTCTCTCTCTCTCTCTCTCTCTCTCACTCTCTCCCCTTCATCCTCTCTCTCACTCTCTCTTTCTCTCTCTCTCTCTCTCTCTCTCTCTCTCTCCCCTTCATCCCTCTCACTCTCTCTTTCTCTCCCCTTCATCCCGCTCTGTCTCTCTCTCTCTCCCCTTCAGCCCTCTCTTTTTCTCTACCCTTCATCCCTCTCTTTTTCTCTCCCCTTTCTCTCTCTCTCTCTCTCTCTCTCTCTCTCTTTCTCTCTCTCTCCCCTTCATCCCTCTCACTCTCTCTCTTTCTCTCCCCTTCATCCCGCTCTGTCTCTCTCTCTCTCCCCTTCAGCCCCTCTCTCTCTCTCTCTCTCTCTCTCTCTTTCTCTCCCCTTCATCCCTCTCTTTTTATCTCCCCTTCATCCCGCTCTCTCTTTTTCTCTCTCTCTCTCTCTCTCCCCTTCATCCCTCTCCTTCTCTCTTTCTCTCCCCTTCACCCCCTCTCTCTCAACTCTCTCTCCCTCTCTCTCTCTCTCTCCTTTTAATTCTCTCCCTCTGTCGCTCTCTCTCTCTTTGCATTTTCACATTTGCTGGGTTTGCATTTTGAAAGCGCTGAATGATTTGCGTTGTCTAGAAAAAAGTATTGATGATTTCAGTTGTAGGACACATTGATGTGAGCACCTTGAACCTTCCCTTGATGTATTTGTTTTTTAGAGACTAACATTCATCTTCTGACGGTATGCCTCCATAACAACCATGACTGGTGTAAAAACTGTAAAGGTCTTGCTCAAGTGTTTTATAAACTAGACTGAATAAGAGCACTTGAAGCAGAGCTGTGTATAGTCCATATAACGATAGGCCTCATGGATCTGGACTCTGTCCAGAGTGGGTGAAAATGCACTTTGGTGATGAAATGTCACAGCCTTACCTTATAAAATACATTTGACCAAGACAACTATGATTATTCATGTTCTGAATCTTTCGGTGGGGTCTTTCTCTAACATATCGTTAACAGTATATAACAAAAGTCGGATTTTGTAACCTAACACAAACAGTAATAAGCACCGAGCTCTGTTATTATTATTCATGACCTTTCGTGGTATCCAATTGGTAGTTACAGTCTTGTCTCATTTCTGCAACTCCCATACGGACTCAGGGGAGGCTGGGGCAGAGAGCCGTGCATCCTCCGAAACACGACAACTGCCAAGCCGCACTGCTTGTTGACACAATGCCCGCTTAACCCAGAAGCCAGCCGCACCAATGTGTTCGAGGAAACATCGTACACCTGGCGACCGTGTCAGCGTACATTGCGCCCGGCCCTCCACAGGAGTCACAAGAGCGCGATGGGACAAGGACAGCCCAGCCAGGCAAACCCTCCCCTAAACTGGACAACGCTGGGCCAATTGTGTGCCGCCCCATAGGTCTCCCAGTCACAGCCGGCTGCGACACAGCCTGGGATCGAACCAGGATCTGTAGCGGACCAAATAGCACTGCGATGCAGTGCCTTAGACTGCTGCACGACTCGGGAGGCCCAGCACCTGAGCGCTGTTGACAGAGAGGTGCTGCTTTCTTGCAATAACTTTTGAGGATTTTACATGTTGTGGTTGTCCTCAAAGTTGTTTCCGCAGGTCACAAAAGGCTACATTTGCATGACACAAATTTAATAAAATGTAAAAGGCTTTTAAGTAAAGTAAAAAGTGTTCAGGACTCTCAGTGCTCCAATGACATTTCACAGAAATACTCTTGTTTTTGTGAGAAATCGTATAAAAAGAACAGACATTTCACATGAATATGAAAATACTACATGTCATGTCTCAAAATCAATATCTATCTTACCTCTATTTTGTTTTATGTCCTCTGGATTTGAGAAGAAAGATGAGTTCAACGGTGAGCCTGTCAGTGGGCATTAATTCTCGCACAGCATCCGGCCCAGCTGACGAAATGCTATTTTCGCCCCCAAAAATTACAAAAACAAATCTCTGGCCTGCATTGATTTACTGACCCCATTTTTGACCATCCTACAAGGGTAAAAACGTCAATAACCTTTGAACGGCTTATGATAGAGACATGCGGTTTAGATCATTGGTTTTCTAAGAGGAGTATCTATAAAATTATTTTATAGTTATAGCCAAAAACATATTGGGATATTATTGTTGACGATATTGTATCTTATTGTTTTGACAACGATCGCAATATTATTTTTTGCACCAAAACTCCAGTATTTTTCCTTCATATCCTCCATCTTCTTTTGAAATAGGGAGTCAATTTGTTGTCAGCACTTTTATTTTCATGACTGATCAAAACTCACTTTCTCATGGCTCCCTCTTATCACTCTGCAGCAGACATTTGGTGAGCGATATGTGAGGAACAGCAACTCGAACTAAAATGACAATACATATAGAATTGTGAGAATCGCAATACATATCGTATCGGCACCTAATTATCATGATAATATAGTATTTTGAGGTCCATGGCAATTCCCAGCACTGTTATTTGACACATTGGTCAAAAGATGCATATTTGATTGGACACCCTACAATAGTGTTTCGTAAACTCTGTCCTCGGTACCCCAAGGGGTGGACATCTTGTTTTTTGCCCTAACACTACACAGCTGATTAAAACGATCATACCTTGATAAGTTGATTATTTGAATCAGCTGATTAGTGATAGGGCAAAAAACAAGATGTGGGAAACCATGCCCTATAATTTAATCTTTAAGAACTTTGAATCACCTAAATAAAAGCTAGACAGTCAGGGAGAAGTGACAATAACAAAAAAAATGAATTTAGCATTATTGTTTTTGTTTTTATGTTCGAGCAAAAGAACACAGCGTTAGCCATTGCAAAATGCATAACTAGCGTTAAAACGGCTCCATGGCAAAATGTGTAGAATTGCAGGAAATTAGCTTCAAAACTACAAACATTTCTCTACCCCACAAGCATTTTTCTCTAGAATTCAGCCACCCTGGCAGGCCAACCCCGCCCATTGCCACGCCCCTGCCACGCCCCTGCCACTCCCACCAACTAAATCCCTTTTTTAATTCAGAAAAAAACCCTGGGTCTGCATAAATAATGAACGTCCAGATTTATATCATCCTGTAGTACAATAACAGGACAGATAGTTGTGTTTTATGACCACTGATTCTATCTCACTCGTGTTCTGTTACAGCAACACCCCACGTGCTATGAGAGGGCAACATTTAGAGCCCCTTGTCCCGTCACCAGAAACACACCTCCACCCCCATACCTGAAAGGTGTACGGAAAAGTAAAAGTGAGCTGTGCTTTCAGACCCGGTAACCAGAGAGAAACCAGAGCGCTTGTGTATCAGGTTCCTGTTCATTCAGAGATATCACTTTGCTGTAATGCTACACTCTGTCATGGGACACTGAGTGGCATACTGAAGTGCTCTGCAATGAGGACCAAATAATATCCATATCTGTGTGCATGGAGGAGATTGAATACATTCAGCAGGTGTAACTGCAAGAGGTATATACTGTATGGAATTGAATGCTGAGTCGCATGTTCCAATGATATGCATGAAAAGCCTAAGGGTGGATAAAAACAGAATGCCTCCCAATACATAATTAAGAGTAATACCTTGTTAGACAGTATACTCTGTAATGCATGTATCATGTATTTTTATCTAGCTGGCTTTATTGTTTTTCCTGTAGCATTGTCAGTGTCAGTGTTGGGATGTAAACCTTTTAGTAGGGTGACAGGATTCAGAGACAGCTAAACAAACCATGCTTGGCAAGCTCTCAAATCTGATCAAAAAAAGTGTATTGGCAAAGCTCAACTGACTGTTTTCCCCTAGCTATCATTGTTGCAGTGGAGGGAAAGTGGCGTCACGGAAAACATGCCGTCAATTCGGGGAAAAAATGCTTTGAAAATTCTTTGGACAATTACTCTATCAACTGCAAATGGCGCTTAGCGTTGACCTAACTATGTCTTTACCACTACATCGCTGATTGGGCTAATAGAGAAATGATCCAACAGAGAAGTGAACATAGATTAGGGTAACTGTGGTGGTCTGGCACTGGATCTGGATGCTGTTTCAGAAAAGGGTCAACTCTCCTCCTTACAGAGGACACGGGAGATGAGTCTCCTTGACAACTGAACGTATTATTAAGAAATATGAGGGCCGAGAGAAATGACCATGCCCGTGTATTAATATTTGATCATTATGAAATCATTTTAATCTCCTTTTTTAATTAAACTTTTGACAGTCCCTTAATGGCGACTCAGTATAAGAAATAAATGTATAAAGTATCATATAACTAGTTAATTAGTGCTGTGTAAGGTAATTAAAGGCGTTGGCCTATACATTACATTTAAATCAAATGAAATTATTTAGATTTTATAAGTAAGGAATTTTTTAGAACTATGTGAAAAAGAAACAAGGCAAAGCCACGAAAGAGAAATTTAGTACATTTGTATATCTTCTTATCCGCACATCCTCACTCTTGATAGAAAAAGTTGTTACCAACCGGTTTTTAAAACACATGAAAAGCAGAGTACACATAAATAAATGATTACTGGTCTGCATTAATAAAGAACAGGGTCTGAGAGCGATATGCATATGCATAAGTTCTACTGCAGATGATTCATCTCTCTGCTACCCAGTCTTCTTCCGGTATCTCCCTGGGGACTCAGAGACTGTCACAGGGCCAGGCTGAGCTAGAAGCCACATGAACAAAAAGCAACATGAAACAGACCAGCTTGTTTTCTATGCCGCATGGCAGGGATGGGCAACTTCGATGGGGGAGGGGGCTACCAAAAATCTGAACTCATCACGAGGGGCTGCATACCCACATCCGTAACTCCCCCCACACACCAGCCCTCCACACATTGCAATAATTTGTTTTTAGTGTCCCTCGACTTGACAGCTGATAAATATTTTTAAGTTTTACAGTTAATTGCGTGCAATTCTACACATTTTGCCATAGGGTGGAGAGAAATGTTTGCAGTTTATAATATGATATATAAGTGGAACAGACTAACAAAATAAATGGGTCCCTCTGCCGGTAACTTGATTTACCACTAATCTAATTTAGCTGACATGGGCTAATTGACTGACTATCAGTATCTGACATACAGTGCCTTCAAAAAGTATTCACACAACTTGACTTTTTCCACATTTTGTTGTGTTACAGCCTGCCTTTAAAAAGGATTACACCGAGATTGTCACGTCTAGTCAAGGTGGGTGGAATCAGGCTCAGAGAGCAAATAGCGATAATACGTTTATTCTCCGGAGAACAAAAATAAACACGGACAACCCAAATTACAAACAGGGTGAAATTATCTAAAACAGGATAACAGACAAACCGGATAATAAATAAACACAAAAAACACCGACAGACGAAACGAATGACAAAACAAACAATCCCGCACAAAACAAGGGCGGGACAACCTACAATATATACAGACACTAATTAACTAACACACAGGTGAAAACAATCAGACAAAACCAACAGATACACGAAAAGGGATCGGTAGTGGCTAATAGGACGGTGACGACGACCGCCGAGCACCGCCTGAACGGGCAGGAGAGCCAACCTCGGCGGAAGTCGTGACAGAGATTGTGTGACACTGGCCTACACACAATACCACATAATGTCAAATTTGAATTATTTTTGAAGATTTTTTATTTTTTATTCATAAAAAAATATGGCAAGCCTAAATAATGCTTAACAAGTCACATAATAAGTTGCATGGACTCAATGTGTCTACAATAATAGTTATTAGCATGATTCTTTTATGACTACCTCATCTCTGTACCCCACACACACAATTATCTGTAAGGTAAGATTCAACCACAAAGACCAGAGAGGTTTTACAATGCAGAGAAGGGCACCTATTGGTAGATGGGTAAAAAAACAGACATTAAATATCCCTTTGAGCATGGTGAAGTTAGTCACTACAAAGATACATACATCCTTCCTAACTAAGTTGCAGGAGAGGAAGGAAACCATTTAGGGATTTTACCATAAGGCCAAAAACGTTACAGAGTTAAGTTCTGTTTACCATCTATATACATTATCTCCCACTTGTTTGCCCACAAGTTAACATGCAGAGGTATGCAGATGATTGTCACGCCCTGGTCGAAGTATTTTGTGTTTTTCTTTATGTATTTGGTCAGGCCAGGGTGTGACATGGGTTTTTGTATGTGGTGTGTAGCTTAGTGGGATTGTAGCTTAGTGGGGTGTTCTAGGAGAGTCTATGGCTGTCTGAAGTGGTTCTCAATCAGAGGCAGGTGTTTATCGTTGTCTCTGATTGGGAGCCATATTTAGGCAGCCATATTATTTGGTTGTATTGTGGGTGATTGTCCTGAGTATATTGATGTCCTTGTTTGATGTTAGTTGACACATGTATAGGCTGTGTTCGGGTTTCGTTTGGTTTTGTAGTGTTCGTGTTTAGTCGTGTTTACGTTTGTTTAAATAAACATGGATCGCAATCGACACGCTGCAGTTTGGTCCGACTCTCCTTCACCATTAGAAAACCGTGACAACGATACAGTTTTGTATGTACTCCAAAAATAGACAACTAGTTGTTTACATGTTAACTGAAGCTATGGTACATGTTTCTACATGGATGACTAATTATTGCCCGCATTTAAATAGCGACAAGACTGTTTTTCTGTACCTCTCTAGGAAATCCATTGATTCTTCCCAACCAGCTGTTCTTGTTAATGGGGAGAATCTGAAAGTTGTGTCTAACTTCAGGTATCTTGGTGTCATTTTTTTACTCCAACTTGACATTTATGAAACATGTGAAGAAGGTTGGTTATCACAGTTAAGTTTGGATTATTCACCTTTAGGTTTATAAGACCTATATATACTGGAATGCAATGCCCATGGACTTGAGAAACTGCACTGATTATTGTACTTTTAAATGTCAATTGAAAATGTCTCAAATCTATCCAAACCTATACACTTGAGTTGTCTGTGGTTCCTTATGTGTAAGATGACAATTGATGATAGTGTTGTTGTTATTAGAATGATACATTTTTGGATGTGATGCATTTTGTGTTGTTTTAGTGAGTGTTTGTATACTGGGTGTGTAAAGGACCTTACCTGCCCTGGGAACACGGGTCCAAATGAGCTTTTGGCTAACCCCGGCACCTTTACATGAACATTGCGTTATTGTAATATTGATGTTGATTAATGTGCATTGTCCCCTATAAATAAATAAATCAAAACAAAATAATGGCTGTGATAGGAGAAAAGTGAGGATGGATCAACACCATTGTAGTTACTCCACAATACTAACCCAAAGAAGTGAAAAGAAAGGGAACAGGGATATCTAGTCAGTTCACAACTGAATGCATTCAACCGAAACGTCTTCCGCCTTCATCCCTCTGAATCAGAGAGGTGTGGGCGGCTGCCTTGATTGACGCCCACATGAGTCCTGTTTGCAATAAGGCGCTAGAGTAAAACTGCCAAAATAATTGGCAAGGAAATAAAGCGTTGAATCTAACACAACATATCTCTGAATAACACTCTTCATATTTTCAAGCATGGTGGTGACTGCATCATGTTATGGGTATGCTTGTCATCGGCAAAGGATAGGATAAAAATAAACTGAATTGTTATATTTTGGTTGTAAAAAAAAAATGCCTCCTACTTCAAGATGAATTTAAACGTAGCTAAGTTGTTTTTGACTTGGATAAAAGCTAGGCACACCAGTGATCCTTCACAGTTTGTCAAGACAGGTTTTCCTGCTCTGTTCCTGCCCAGTAGAGACTCGTTAGTTCCCTCATAAAATTATAAAACTCATTATGGTCTATTCCCTAATCTATATTCTCTGGTCTAAGACAGGATTTCTATTCCCCAAGGTAGAAACCTGGGTGTCATCCCAAATGGCACCCTATTCCTTATATTGTGTACTACTTTGACCCATGGGCCCTGGTCAGAAGAAGTGCACTGTGTAGGAATTAGGGTGCCATTTGGGATGCAAACCTGGAATCATTTTAGCACTCTGGCTTCTTCTCAGAATGTCTGACCTGGTGGTTAATCAAGACATTTCCTTTTAGTCTTGTTCTATGTCTCAGCATGCTGTACATGCTAGCAACCCGGTTCCCTTATGGCTCCAGATGGAGATGATTCTTCTCTCTGCTTGAGCAAAGTAACTATCTTCTGATGGAAGTATGAATGTGTTGACGGCAACAATATAATTGTGTATATCTGGCCCTAATGTCATAGACGTTCTTGTTTGGATGCTACATTAGTTGGAATGTTAATGGGGTAAATAGAACAGTGAAACGAACAAAGGTAATAAGTAATAGGACATTATTAGTTATGGTAATTGTTTTGCATTCTAATTAACGTTTTCCATTTAAGAACAGCCCATCCATCCACTATAATTCTGCTTCCGTTACACTTGGAATGTATGAGGATTAGTCTGAGCATGTTGTAGTGATGTCGTCTTCGTGGTAGAGGTAGACCGTCATGAGGTCATTTCTTATTGAGCTGTAAGGAAGGAGTCACTGGGCAATACTAACCAATTATGTAAGGATTGACTTTGACAGCGAGGTTTACATCTTTATGTTTAATCAGAATAACTGACATAGGCCGACATACAATATTTTGCATCATTTTGATATGGTTCTGTCCGCATTTGTGACTATACACACACGCACACATGATCCAATGTATAGCCTACGCATCCAGCATAGTTGCTGGAACAATACTGGAAAGAACAATGTGAAATGAAAATATCAGAGCCAGCCTGCCGTCCTGTTCGGGACGGTTTAATGATACTGTGAAAAGGGTACAAGGCTAGGCCATAATAAGATCTACAATCACTATGATACATGGTGTAGACTACAGCAGGCTACAATCTGCCACCGTGTTCTCTATGGATTTACATCTGGATTATATTCTGATCCTAGATACAGAGCTGTCAGATAATCTGTTACTATGGTAATAAAACAACAAGGTCTCCATTAGTAGATCTGATCTGGCATGTTATCCCACTACCCCCTGACCTCCTTGCCATTGATAACAAACACAGACTCTATCACTCAGCATAAATAAGTGTAGCATCATCTCCAAGAGAAAATCGAGGCTCTTATTTCAATTAGGATATTGATTTCTTATGTTTTGGGGTTGTTTGATGCTTAGTGCCATGAAGAGGCACTCTGTCTGTAATCTAATAGATTCAGCAGCTCAGAAGGCGCTGGACACAGGATAACCCAAAGACTGTGGCCTTCTAAGGATATGGCATGCATTGTTGAGTTTCAGTTTATTAGAGGTGATGAATTATGTATCAATGTGAAAATACTTCATAGTATACAGAATCAATATCAATAACAATACAATGCCATCATTACTGACTTTTCCCATAAAAGCTCATACAAATGTTTTGTATAACAAATAAGTGACATTTTAAAAGGCTCTGTGACTGTATGTCTGTAACATGTTTTGGCTGTATGGAGTCAAACCAAGCAGTAGGCTTTAGCTAACCCTTTAAAGGGGCACTCTGGGATTAGTACACCCATTTTTTTACTTTAGAATTTTCTCCTCAGAACTGCCTCAATTTGTCAGGGCATGGACTCTACACGGTGTTAAAAGTATTCCACAGGGATGCTGGCCCGTGTTCCCACAGTTGTGTCAGATGTCTTTGGGGTGGTAGACCATTGTTGACACACAGGAAACTGTTGAGCGTGAAAAACCCAGCAGCGTTGCCACAAACCGGTGCGCATTGCACCTACTACCATACCCCATACTTCAAAATGTTTGTCTTACCCATTCACCATCTGAATGGCACACATAGACAATCCATGTCTCAATTGTCTCAAGGCTTAAAAATCTTTAACTTGTCTCCTCCCCTTCATCGACACTGATTGAAGTGGATTTAATAAGTGACAATAAGGGATCATAGCTTTCACCTTGATTTACCTGGTCAGTCAATGTCATGGAAAGAGCTTCATGTTTTATACACTCAGTGTATATCCATTGATTCTTGAAAAAGATAGCTTATTAAAATACCTCACAAGATTTGTTCAACTGTGTTACTTTAAATCCTGGATTTCCCCTCGAAAAGCACTTACTTCCATGCGCCGCAGCAGTATCTCCCTTCGGGCCTCAGCCTCGTCTGCAGTTCTAATTGACACCAGATGAGCAATTGAAATGAAAAAGGAAAGGCTCTCAGGTCGTTATGAGTTATGATGATTCAGTGCATTTTGATAATGTAACCTGACATGAATTCCAGATAATGACCACGATTAAGCCAAGTCACAGTTCCTTCTCCTTTTTTCACGTCCCCCCCCTCTTTTCAGAGCCTAATGATGGTTTGATGGGAAGCTTCATTTGGCTAAGCGACGTTGAACCGATAAACATCAGCTCATGCTAATTATATATTAATAGTTCAAGCAGTGTTGCTGTGCTGTTCCTTTTAGAAAGCACTCTCAGAGAAAGGCGTATCATGCCAAGTAGGCGTGCGGTTGGACCCATGAATTATAGTTGGATTAAAAGACAGACACAGATGTTGGTACAGTACCATTTATTTGAGTGCTCTCACTCGCTGTAACACATCGACATGCAAAGTATGTTACAGTAAATATTTCCTCAGAGTCTGTTCAGAGTCTACAGCTGTAGTTTTTAGTGTTTGGTATGTGTTTATTTTCCATTGGTGGACCTGCATCAGAGTTGATGTGATGCCATAAGGAACCATGGGCAGGCATCTGTGTTCTTGTTCAGGCTGGCCACACAGAGATAGTGGTTAATCTTAGAGTGAATCTGACAGGAGAAAGGCGTCTGGTCCCTTCCCCAGGACGACTCACGTCAGCTCTCATCTCGCTCTTCCACAACCTCCTAAACTGCATTTTTAATCAGACACCTTCAAAGTGCAGGTAGTCTAGTGTGTCTAGGATTGGACGGCTGGAGAAGCAAAGGGGCTGATGGAGACGTCAAATGGGCAGGACAGGTGGGGGGGGGCAGGACGTGTGAGAGGAGAGAGAGGACAGATGTAGGGGAAGCTTCAGTAGCATCTATTTGGAGTGTGTGTTATGGTGGTGGGTGGTAGCTTCCAGTAGCATCTCATTGGAGTGTGTGTTATGGTGGTGGTAGCTTCCAGTAGCATCTCATTGGAGTGTGTGTTATGGTGGTGGGTGGTAGCTTCCAGTAGCATCTCATTGGAGTGTGTGTTATGGTGGTGGGTGGTAGCTTCCAGTAGCATCTCATTGGAGTGTGTGTTATGGTGGTGGGTGGTAGCTTCCAGTAGCATCTCATTGGAGTGGGAGACCATCATTCCAGCCTTCTGTTACTGTATCCCTGTATTATCCAACTCCACACGAGGCCCTGCTTTCATGCATATTTAATACAGTAAGGTATACCTAACGAGCTATCTGAACCTCAGATGTTCTCCACATGGGATGTTCTCTATGTGGGTACTTTATTCTGCTGGGTCGATGTTTCTCCAGAACAGCTTTATTTTCTGCTAATCTATTGTTTTGTGGGAAAAACATAATGTTTTATGAACCCAATATATGTGAATTATGCATAGAGAATGCCATTAACCCATATAACTGGTTTGAGGCACGAGCCAGTGCGTTGTGAGTCTCACTTCTGCAGTGTCAGAGGAACTAACTGTTTTAGTTTGAGTTAAATGTAGTGTAGTGGTGGTGATACAGTGTACTGGCATGCTTACATCTACATAGGGTTTCTTTAGTATCTTTAAAGTCTCTTTTAGTTTCACACTAAGTGTTGCGTTCACACACTGAAGGTAGGTGAGGAGTCAAACGCAGGAGAGCAGAGATGTCAGTGTAGCGTATATTTTAATAAGGGCAAGTCCAAAAACACGGTACAGTACAATACCCAAAAACAACGCCCAAGACAATGGGAACTAACAGTACTCCCCGTAAGGCGCAAAAACACAACGCGTCTTACTATAATAACCACACGCGAAATACACTGAGGAAAGCTTCCACAAGCAACATGAAAATAATCCCGCACAAACCTAAGCGGGGAAACAGGGGTAAATATACACACAGGAATTAAAGCATATGAAAATCAGGTGTGAATGAACCAACGACGAAACAAACGGAAAAGGAAACATGGATCGGTGATGGTTAGTAGGCCGGTGATGGCTAGTAGGCCGGTGATGGTTAGTAGGCCGGTGATGGTTAGTAGGCCGGTGATGGCTAGTAGGCCGGTGATGGCTAGTAGGCCGGTGATGGTTAGTAGGCCGGTGATGGCTAGTAGGCCGGTGATGGTTAGTAGGCCGGTGATGGCTAGTAGGCCGGTGATGGCTAGTAGGCCGGTGATGGTTAGTAGGCCGGTGATGGCTAGTAGGCCGGTGATGGTTAGTAGGCCGGTGATGGCTAGTAGGCCGGTGATGGCTAGTAGGCCGGTGATGGTTAGTAGGCCGGAGATGCCTAGTAGGCCGGTGATGGGTAGTAGGCCGGTGATGGCTAGTAGGCCGGTGATGGCTAGTAGGCCGGTGATGGTTAGTAGGCCGGTGATGGTTAGTAGGCCGGTGATGGTTAGTAGGCCGGCGATGGGTAGTAGGCCGGCGATGGTTAGTAGGCCGGCGATGGTTAGTAGGCCGGCGATGGGTAGTAGGCCGGCGATGGGTAGTAGGCCGGCGATGGGTAGTAGGCCGGCGATGGCTAGTAGGCCGGCGATGGGTAGTAGGCCGGCGATGGCTAGTAGGCCGGTGATGGCTAGTAGGCCGGTGATGGTTAGTAGGCCGGCGATGCTGAGCGCCGCCCGAACAAGGAGAGGAACCCCCTTCGGTGGAAGTCGTGACACTAAGACATAAATTACATATAGAATATGCCTTGTCTGTGGTTTTTGGAATGCTTTTCAGAGATTTAAGTAAACAAAACATATTGCATAATGGTTTGCTGTTGAATATGCAACCGAGGCAGTCTTATAGCAGGGTGTCTGGGGACATATCTTTCCCACGTGTGCATGTGTGAGCATGCGTGTGTGTTTGTATTTCATGGTTTGTTTGTTTTCTTTCGGGGCCTTGAAATATTGTACTTATTTCAGTCTTAAGTGGATTGAGACAGTGAATACGGAAATGTTTGAGTCTGCAAGGATATGTAGGTCAGAGGAGTTCATTGGAGCTACTTAGACTTCTAACCCAGATTGGTTGTGACAGCAGAAGACTGTCACACTGGCTGGGGCCACATGTAATGTAATGGTTATGGCTATTACAATGCTGTCAGGCTAGCAGGCAGTGTCTTTCTGAAGAACACGTCTTAATCAGACAAGCCTTTGCCATGACAGAGATCGGAGTTCAGAGTTAGCCTACCAGTCAAGGGATGTTGTTCAGAGTTAATACTGCATGAGTCCCACCCTGTATGGCACCCTATTCCCTATGGACCCTAGTCAAAAGTAGTGCACTGTGTAGGGAATAGGGTGCCATTTGGGACTCACACGGACTCTGAACTATATATAACTGGCAATTATTTGATTATTTTATGAATCTGCCTCCAGGGGACACGGCATGGGAATTTCATTAATCTGCAGTTTAAGAAACCTTTGCAAATATAGTCATATAGCAAATGCTCGCATTTTGGCTGAAAATGTAATCTCTATATGAACTGGTTGGAGACCTGACTTGACATCCTCATAAAACTTGTCTACATGGAGTATATAACTTTTATGACAGGCATCAGTATGAGCTGAGGACACAGAGATGAGCATTGGTTTCGTTGAGGAGTCACATTTTTATACGTTCATGTCTTTGATTGTCTTCTGAACTTAAACGTCTCTGTCTCCCCAGACTGTTGTATGGAAATATAAAAATGCATATACAATTCAAGACTCCTCCAGGTGGATGAGAAGAAAACATCATTTTTCTTCCCTTTGCCATGACAAGGAGTCGTCTAAATTGTTTATAGCTGTACAAATCTAACTGGATTCATCAAACTATTATAGCACAGTATAATATCACGGTAAAATAATACATTTTAAGGCTGTATTTCTTTTTGTTATGCAGATGTCTTTATTCAAAATACTGTGCCTTCAGATGGTATTCATACCCCTTGAATTATTCCACATCTTGTTGTGTTACAGCCTTAATTCAAAATGTATGAAATAGATTTGTTCCTTTCCCGCTACACCCAACACCCCTTAATGACAAAGTCAAACATGCTTTTAGAAATATACAAAAATATGGAGCCAATACTTTGTAGAAGCACCTTTGGCAGTGATTACAGCTGAGTCTTTCTGTGTAAGTCTGTAAGAGCTTTCCATACCTGGATTGTGCAACATTTGCCCATTATTCTCTTAAAAATTCTTGAAGATCTGTCAAATTGGTTCTTGATCATTGCTAGACAGCCATTGTTGAATTAAGTCAAATGTGTATCTCGTCCACACAGGAACATTCATTGTCTTCTTGGAAAGCAACGCCAGTGTGGATTTGGCCTTGTGTTTTAGGTTATTGTCCTGCTGAAAGGTGAATTTGAATTTGTTTCTCAGTGTCTGGTGGAAAGCAGACTGAACCATGTTTTCCTCTAGGATGTTTCCTGTGCTTAGCTCCATTCCATTTATTTTTTATCCTGAAAAACTCCAAAGTCCTAAACGATTATGAGCATATCCATAACAAGATGCAGCCACCAGCATGCTTGAAAATATGGAGAGTGGTGCTCAGTAATGTGTTGTATTGGATTTACCCCAAACGTAATACTTTGTATTCAGGACCAGAAGATAATTGCTTTGTCACGCTGTCAAATAGGTTAGTATTGTGGAGTAATTATAATGTTGTTGATCCATCCTCAGTTTTCTCCTACCACAGCCATTATACTCCGTAACTGTTTAATGTCACCATTGGCCTCGTGGTGAAATCCCTGAGAGGTTTCCTTCCTCTCTGGCAACTGAGTTAGGAAAGACGTTTCAGCTTCTCCTTATAAAATTAATTTGTAAAAATGTCAGAAAACATAAAAATGTCAGTGACATAAATTCTCAATTTAATTGTATTTCAAATTCATGGTGTAACACAACAAATACGACAAAAGTCAAGGGGAGTGAATGATTAGAGGAAGATTTAACTGAACAGGTTATTCATGATACCAACTGGCAGGCTGCTGAGGAGGGCCTCAGTCTCAGCATAGCTGGGCTGCCAGGGGCTGCAGGGAGGAGAGTTTGCAGTCTTAATCCTGGACATGCAGGTCTGGGCACGTTACTTACCTCACAGCAGAGAACCCAGCTGCCGGGGGGGGAAGAGAGAGAAGAGAGAGAGAAGAGAGAGAGAGAGAGGCCGGGTAAGGAGAATGTAATCTCCAGATTAGGGGCCAAAACAAATTCCTGCCGCCAGACTGACCTTGTCTGGGAGCCAGTGAAATTGGTGGACAACATGAGGGTCGGAGTGTTGAACTGAGGCTGAACCCTGTGTGGTTGGATGGTCGGAGTGTTGAGCTGAGAAAACCCTGCATGGCAGAGGGGTCTGAGTGTTGAGCTGAGAAAACCCTGCATGGCGGGAGGGTCTGAGTGTTGAGCTGAGAAAACCCTGCATGGCGGGAGGGTCTGAGTGTTGAGCTGAGAAAACCCTGCATGGTAGGAGGGTCTGAGTGTTGAGCTGAGAAAACCCTGCATGGCTGGGAGGGTCTGAGTATTGAGCTGAGAAAACCCTGCATGGCGGGAGGGTCTGAGTATTGAGCTGAGAAAACCCTGCATGGCGGGAGGGTCTGAGTGTTGAGCTGAGAAAACCCTGCATGGCGGGAGGGTCTGAGTATTGAGCTGAGACAGCCCTGAGTGTTGAGCTGCACGTTTTCTCTAACTAGGTTCACAGCCTAATACCCTGAATCACACTGAATTGGTGGTCATATTAGGAATGAAGCAAAGGCAGTTTGTCAACAGCCTGCTTTCATGTAGCGATCATTTCTCTATCACTATACGGAGGTGGCGCTGTAGAGGTGGAGGAAGAGAAGGAGGCATTGATAATTCAAATGTAAATGCATTTTAGAGTGATTTCTGTCTGAGATTGATTTAATGAACAGAGGCGAGGAGCGCCTGGTCTCCTGTTGTGAGGAAACTGACCAGGGTTGTTCTAGGCCTGCACAGTTCATTAAGGCTTTGCTTCAGAGCATTACAGAATAATGACATGAAGTTCCTGTTTCGGCATTTCTATTAATTTGGTCCTTAATTTCACTTAAAAGCCAGAAGTAAAACTCATTATCTCTTTTGCAGAAAGAAAACAATATACTGTAATTTTCAATATAGAGGAAATCAAAAAATAAACGCATTTGAACTTTTTTTTAAATGTCAACTTAAAGTCCGTTTTTTTTCAGCTCTAAGAGTCCTGTTTGTCTGAAGGACAGAGAAAAATTAGTTAAATTCCCTCTGTGTTAATATGACATTCTTTTGACCACACAATGTCACCTGGAGGCTTCAGGTAATCACCGATGAAACTCTGAGTATGGTGCTTTTTCATCACAGTCTGTCAGTTGTCATAGAAATCTACAAAGAGTCACAAACAGGGGGCAATTTGAGGGGAAAATAGCATCTACATCAAACACTGGGCTAACACAAGACTGTGACACATTGAAATGACAGCAGGTAGCTCTGGTATTGATCTATAACCTGGTAACTCTAGCTACCCAAACCTACAGACCACTTATATTGTGTGTTTCTTACTCATGTTGTTTCTTTTGTAATATAATATACACATAATATAATGTTGTATCATGAAACTATTTTAGATAGTCTGTTTGACTGGGAAGTATTTCAGTATTAAGTTGAGACAGAAATATATAGGATGCATAGGATACGGTGTGTGTTCACTGCAAAGTTTGGGAAATCGATTAAGACACTACTACATGAAACAAGTAACAAAACAAATTATTATGTTCATTTAACTCTAAAGCACCAGTCTGTTCCAGCCAATTGAGTTAGAATGTGGAGTTAAGACAGTTTTACTTATTTTTCTTCATGTGGGAATTTGAAGAAGCCTTTTATGGTAATAATGTTTGGTTCATGCTATATCACAGAAACATTGCATCAAATATTTCTCTCTTTTTCTTTAATGTCTAAATTCTCAAAGCTCTGACATGCTTTACCATCACAAAAGTAGACTTGGACATTTTCTGCCTGAGGAAGTTTGTACAAAGACATAATGTCTTTCTTTTGGGGAAAAAAAACATAACAAAAACAACATGAAGACAGAGTAAGGAGCAGGACAGAACACATTTAGAAGAATAATGTCCAAGCATTTGTCGCCGCACTCATGGTGTGTGACCATTATTGCCCAGGAAAACATTGCCTCCTGTTTGGAAGAAATGTAATATCCTTAACCTTATGCATCTATCAACTAGTCTCAAGGAGTTTGGTGAAAATGGCACGGTATAGCCACAAATGCAACGTATGCATTCCCCACATAGTTTGCATGATCAATATTTAATGTGACCGCTATTAGACCTCTGATGCTTGATCTTCTTAATGTCACATCGCAACATTTACCCTCTCTGCAATGTGACATTAGAGGATGTAGCACCCCCCCCTCCCCATCTCAACTCCTCACCGCTCACAATCTGATGTGAAAGTCAAGCATAATCTTGCAAATCTCTTCCAGTTTACGCATTTTAAATGGGGGGATGGTTGTGGTCTAAATAAGTGCGCTGCTTTTCTTAAGTGATTCCATGTCTAATAGAGGACTCGACATCTGGGAACTGGGCCAGGCCCCCTACTGTGTAGATCCGAGCTGTCACCGGAGCACACTGAGGCCTTGTAAAGCTGTAAATACAATTTTAATGACATCTCTGTCCTCTTTGATGGAGGAAGAACCACAGTCCCCATCAAACAATACCTTTTTTCTTGGACTGAAGGATCCCGACAGGGATCAGTTGAAATGCATCTACCACTACAGTCCCCACCGGTTCAGAGGAGAAGAGGGCACTCTTAGTGAACACTGTATTCTTGATACGTATTAACCAAACCACTGTGGAAATAGAACACCAAACTGCAGTTTAGGCTGTTTCAATAGAGGGGACAGCTGGGTATTATAGATTGGAAATATCCACACATTTAAGGCCCAGATGTGTTACAATCCTTATAGCCGTGAACATTGAGGGATTTCACTGACACATCAGAGAACTGTTGAAACATATAAGGGGGTATTGACTCATCCACAGGATACTGAATATTGCCCTGAGGGCAACCAGAGCATTGAGGAACAAAGACAGACTCTCTGTAAGGCTAATATTAATATTAATCTGGGCTCTCCTCAGAATGTGAGGAATCTGCTCCCTCCAGGGATGAGTTCAGATTACTGATACATCCGTTATCGTAGTCTTTCACTTCATTCTTGGAATCTAATGCTGTCAACTAGGGGCAGCATGTAGCCTAGCGGTTACAGTTTTGGGCCAGTAACTGAAAGGTTGCTGGATTGAATCCCTGAGCTGACGAGGTAACAATTTGTCGTTCTGCCCCTGAACAAGGCAGTCTTTGAAAATAAGAATTTGTTCCTAACTGACTTGCCGAGTTAAGTATAGGTTCAAATTAAAAACTCAGAGAAGAAAGACCACAAGATGCAATGGAAATGATATGTAGAAAGTCAAATCTGGAGACAACTTGTTTTCATGTTACACGTATCACACAAGTTACACCCTGATATTTTACCTTTATTTAACTAGGCAAGTCAGTTAAGAAAACATTCTTATTTTCAATAACGGCCTAGGAACAGTGGGTTAACTGCCTGTTCAGGGGCAGAACGATAGACTTGTACCTTGTCAGCTCAGGGGTTCCTGACCTTCCGGTTGCTAGTCCACCGCTCTAACCACTAGGCTACCCTGCCGCCCCATATCATGCTAAGCCAGTAGGGCTGTGATGGTCATGGAATTTTGGATGACAATAATTGGCCAGCCAAATGACTGTGGTCAGTGTAATAACTATTTGAATAGCAAAAGAAATATACATATAATGTTTGTTTTTTATTATAATTGTTTTATGCACATTTTCTCCTCTCCTCTGCTTCTGGCTGTGCTGAATATACAGTAGTGGTACATGGTTATAAATCACTGGGGAAGCCAAGCCAGGAGAAAAAAGCCATATTACAACCTATGTGTTGTGATGATTGTGTTGTTTTCGCTCTATAACCTGTGAGTTCATATGTCTTACCACTGTGATATATAGGCTTAAGGCCGAGACAGTAAGAAGACACGGTGTGCAGAATACATTCAACCACGGTGTGTTTCATCACAAGACCAGAGAGCAACATCTGTCTGGTGAAGTCCACAAAGCATATTGCATGTGATAAACAGGTACATGACCTACAGCATGGTCAACCATGTTATTCATGTTTCTGGCATTTTTCGGACTACTAAACAACTATTGATTTAGAACACCAGAGAGTTATCGAGAGAAAACAGGAGCTGCCTCCACTATTCCAGCACCGTTTCAACTTCAACTTTTCATCATCATCAAATCACCTCTGCTTAGTGCAACTAAAAGATACCAAAAACAATGTATTTCCAATCAACATAAGCTAAATATAATGTGGCTGTCCATGGTACTGATTTCTCTGTGTGTGTGTGTGTGTGCATATGTAGAAAAACATGTTGACTCACCCTACTTAGAAAACTGCCAATGCCATCCTCCTCTCTTTCATGTTGCCGAAATGGTCTATCACTCTGTCATACAGTACACACTTTTAGTTTTTGTTGTCATAGGCTACCTTGATAAAATGCTTGCTGCTAGCCTAACGTCCTCTCATGGGCCTTCTACATCTAGCTACATAATGAACTTCCACCCTCTCAAGCCAGAGGCACAATTTATGAATTTATGGTTGGGATCAGAATCAACTTTAAAATCGTAGATGTAATCATTGCGCATTACGGATGATTAAGTGAAGCTACACAGTCAAAATCCTTATCTCCACCCATGACTAATTTAGGAAATGGCCCATTTGAGCTAGCTAGCTAGCCACTGGAGGACAACAACACAATGTTTTTTTCTGTCAGTGATGTTT
Organism: Oncorhynchus keta; assembly: GCF_023373465.1. NCBI lineage: Eukaryota > Metazoa > Chordata > Actinopteri > Salmoniformes > Salmonidae > Oncorhynchus > Oncorhynchus keta. The sequence continues at coordinate 15,071,903 of NC_068440.1, forward strand.
GGCTTTTGATGTGATATGACTGGAAAAGCTCATTGTTCTAGCTGTGTTAATGGTGTGAAGCCAAATCCAAACTGGCTTCCCTTGACACATTTTTGTTGGTGCGCAAGGACCATTCACAGTTGAGTTCACTCAGTTTAACTCAAAGCTGATGGCTATTATTATATAAATTATTTTATCAAGGGAGGGCAGATGCTCGCTGGCTTCCCTTGCATTCAATGCTATGGGCAGCAACAATATCATACTCCTTTTGACCAGACAGCCTCCGATAGCATCGCTCGGATGCTTTCTCCGGTTAGACATATTTAGCATCTTCCAAATTCAAGAAATTTTATGAAACACAGAGAGACTAAAGATAATTTATTTTAGACTTTTTTTCTTGGTAAATTTTTGAGGAAAGGATGGCTTCCTTTGGCATCCATGAATACACTCCACTGTGAATAGAACAGGCATCCCCATTCAGGTCAATGATGGCATAATAAGTGGACTGGCGGCCATTGCGAGTGTCCCCATAGGAGCAAAGCAGGAAGTAAAATATGTGCTAAAATATGTGCTGTGATTTGTTGGTTCAACTCAACTGACATTACAAAAAATACATACCATTTCATGAGCCACATCAGTTAACACAATTTGAATTAACATTATAAGTACATCACCATGGAAATTATTGCATCACAATACCAGGCAGCCATTGTGAGTGTACCAATTAGTTTACCAGTCAAATTGCCAGGGTTAGAAGTTTCAAGCCTGTTCTATTCATCCTAGTGTTATGTGTGCTTCTGCTGCCTTGTGGTCATTCCCCCAAATTTTTAAAAATACAATTATATTGATTGTTATTTGATTTTAATGACAGTCTTCATCCATAACCGTTGGTTACACGGTTATACGGTAATTGTAATTGTAGCCCTAGTAGGTAGTATATATCCATAGATAATGTGTGTGTTTCTGTTGAAGTCCTCCCAACACTACCCCAGTTAAAGTGTCCACTGACCAATGCTAGCCTGAAGGCTTCGGTTCTGCCCTTAGTCCCCTCCCTACCTGACCCTCCCTGCCTGACCCTCCCTACCTGACCCTCTCTGCCCCCCCTACATTACCATGTTATTGGCTCCTGAACACAGATGTTATCCATCTCATTGATCCTTCAAGGTTACATCTTCACATACATCAAAGGTTACCTTCTAAACAGGAGGAACCATCAAAAGCCCAATATTTTACATAACCTACAGATATACTTGCCTCCCTAATTATACATTTTCATGAGGTAAAACATGAAAGCAATACAAATGTCTGGGAAAGTCAAATTTAATCTACCTACTATTATATTGCAAAATATTACAAACCAGACAGAGAGCTTCTTCCAATGGGCACGATGAATGACTATGATATGATTACAACCATATCCAGGTAAATTACAGCATTGCCAAAAAAGCCTATTTCAGAGTTGACTGAGAAAGCAAAAAGGTGTGAGCCTGAGCGACAACAAACCAAACTGGCACCCGTAAATGATATTATTTCATTTCGGCAAACTCCTGTGAGAAAATGGACAAACATCTTTTGATCCTTTGATCACTTTTTGTCTTAATCATTCATAGTCATTGATTCTTATCTTGCTTTTATCTTTCTCCCTGTAGAAATTGAAAAATTACAAAAAGATGAAGGAAAAGAAGAAAAAGAAGAGGAGAAGTTCATTGATGTCGTCATCAACAAGAACATGAAACTGGGCCAGAAAGTGTTAATACCCGTCAGACAGTTTCCCAAAGTAAGTACGGCTGGTTTTGGCTACATATTTTCAGATCGAACTGTGCAACTGCAAACAAAGACTGGTTTCTATTCAGTTAGCCTCTGTGATGCGTTTTCTTCTCCAAACATCTATTTTTACGTTTTTGTAACATTAGTGCAAATCACCTTTCATTTTAGAGAACCCCTCCCATTCTTCTGTTAGATGACGTCCTGTCAGCTCGATGACCTTCGTCAATGACGTGTGTTCACATCTCCATGTGCTTGTCACTCTTTCCACATGCTTTCTGTTTGATCCTGAGACAATGACTCACTACGGATGCATGTTTGAGGATGCTATTTCCTGCAGAGATGTCTAGGTTTACATTGTTCTTGGTCTTTTCATTTCTGGCTAATTGCTTTTGACACCTTGCATGTTTTCTTTGAAAAGACAAACTGGGGGGAAAAAATATGTATGTCTATTGAGGACAAAGCAGATATACAGTGGGGCAAAAAAAGTATTTAGTCAGCCACCAATTGTGCAAGTTCTCCCACTTAAAAAGATGAGAGAGGCCTGTAATTTTCATCATAGGTACACTTCAACTATGACAGACAAAATTAGGAAAAGAAATCCAGAAAATCACATTGTAGGATTTTTATTGAATTTATTTGCAAATTATGGTGTAAAATAAGTATTTGGTCACCTACAAACAAGCAAGATTTCTGGCTCTCACAGACCTGTAACTTCTTCTTTAAGAGGCTCCTCTATCCTCCACTCGTTACCTGTATTAATGGCACCTGTTTGAACTTGTTATCAGTATAAAATACACCTGTCCACAACCTCAAACAGTCACACTCCAAACACCACTATGGCCAAGACCAAAGAGCTGTCAAAGGACACCAGAAACAAAATTGTAGACCTGTACCAGGCTGGGAAGACTGAATCTGCAATAGGTAAGCAGCTTGGTTTGAAGAAATCAACTGTGGAAGAAATTATTAGGAAATGGAAGACATACAAGACCACTGATAATCTCCCTCGATCTGGGACTCCACACAAGATCTCACCCCGTGGGGTCAAAATTATCACAAGAACGGTGAGCAAAAATCCCAGAACCACACGGGGGGACCTAGTAAATGACCTGCAGAGAGCTGGGACCAAAATAACAAAGCCTACCATCAGTAACACACTACGCCGCCAGGGACTCAAATCCTGCAGTGCCAGACGTGTCCCCCTGCTTAAGCCAGTACATATCCAGCCTGTCTGAAGTTTGCTAGAGAGCATTTGGATGATCCAGAAGAAGATTGGAAGAATGTCATATGGTCAGATGATACCAAATTAGAACTTTTTGGTAAAAACTCAACTCGTCGTTTTTGGAGGACAAAGAGTGCTGAGTTCCATCCAAAGAACACCATACCTACTGTGAAGCATGGGGGTGGAAACATCATGCTTTGGGGCTGTTTTTCTGCAAAGGGACCAGGACGACTGATCCGTGTAAAGGAAAGAATGAATGGGGCCATGTATCGTGAGATTTTGAGTGAAAACCTCCTTCCATCAGCAAGGGCATTGAAGATTAAATGTAGCTGGGTCTTTCAGCATGACAATGATCCCAAACACACCGCCCGGGCAACAAAGGAGTGGCTTCGTAAGAAGCCTTTCATGGTCCTGGAGTGGCCTAGCCAGTCTCCAGATCTCAACCCCATAGAAAATCTTCACTGCTCTAGAGGAGATCTGCTTGGAGGAATGGGCCAAAATACCAGCAACAGTGTGTGAAAACCTTGTGAAGACTTACAGAAAACGTTTGACCTCTGTCATTGCCAACAACGGGTATATAACAAAGTATTGAGAAACCTCTGTTATTGACCAAATACTTATTTTCCACCATAATTTGCACATAAATTAATTAAAAATCCTACAATGTGATTTTCTGGATTTTTTTCTCATTTTGTCTGTCATTGTTGAAGTGTACCTATGATGAAAATTACAGGCCTCTCTCATCTTTTTAAGTGGGAGAACTTGCACAATTGGTGGCTGACTAAATACTTTTTTGCCCCACTGTATAACAATAGGCAATACAGAGTGAAAGAAAAGAGAGAGGGAGAGAAAGAGAGAGAGAGAGCACCTGCGCTTTCCTTTTTTTCTCTCGCTCCAGCAAATAGAAACAGAGCATCTCATAGAGCCTCACACCTCTCAGAGTAACCTCTATGTGAAGATGAAACAGCCCATGCTGTTTGAGTGAGAATGCTATGCTCCTCTAGCCATGTGATGAGAGCCCCTCAGCCCTCCGCTCTGAGACAAAGCTCCCAGCATAAGTATCAGCCTTTAATGGCACCACACGGCAGCTACATGACAGCCGGCTCCCACAGGGACCATAGCAGGGAGGCTAGTAGGGTGGCGGAGAGGCTAGCGTAAACGTGAGATGCCTCACTCAGGTGATGATGATGTCTTCACTCAGGCTTTCACCTCAGTCCTCTCTGAGAGTGGCTGTAGATGAATGACCTGGCTTTCAGAGGACAGAAAGCTGCAGAAGGTTCAACAATCTGTGTTGACACACTATTCCCTATTTAGTGCACTACTTTTGTCGGTGCAAGATCTAAGTCTTCTAGATAACCTGGTGAGAGCTACATTTTGTCCCTTTCTAAAACAATTACAATGACATGTGTAATAAAGGGAGATGTAATGTCATCCATAAAAACGTCTATGTCACATAGGAGTGCAGCTAAACACATTTTCTTGGACAGCTTTGATAAGTGGGGCCTCTAATACGCTATTTAGAGCCTCAACAAGCCACCGAAGGAAGAAATATTAAATTTGTTCAATCTGACAGGTAGCAATGGACTAGAGTGATCGCCCTGACTCCAATGGGTTTTCTCCCTGAACAACAGGCATCACCTTTTGGTTTTCGCCACTGAAGTAGCTCGCTGCGTTTTCCAAAAGCGACCGTTTAGACTCATGTTCAGAGGGCTTAAATCCATCTTCGAAAACACAGCTTCTCTATCAATAGTATGAAACAGGCAAGGACACCATAAGGAAGGTTTCAGATGTTAGGTTTTCTAGGAACAATTTAATTATACTTTAGCTATGAAATTAAAGACCTAACACTCTTAAATTGGGCCGCTGATTAATAACTAGGTTAACCTGGATTATCATATTCACACAGCAGCACAGTTCATTGTCAGCCTAGCGGGTACTCCTGCAATGATGGAGAATGGGTTATGCATGTACAATCGTTCCTCACTTATAAGTTTTGAGATTATGCCCTGACTGTTCGTGGTAGATGCTGGCAAATTTTGGTAAATTGCGTCATTCTGTCATCGCACCACACTATCACAAGGGGGAGTTAGAACTGTGGCACAAATTGACTGTCTTTTCATAAATGAATGGAGGTTTGAATGTTTCAGTCCAAGAGTCTCTCTTCTCTGGGGCTAGAGTCCTGCATCAGGCAAAAATAATGCTAGCAAGAAGTCCCGGAGTTGAGAGAGAACTTGGGTAAATACAATTGCGCATAACACTTGACATGTGGACTGACAATGTTTGAAAAATAGGCGCAGTGGGCATTTGGTTTCTTTCCCTTGATAAACAGAAAATACATATTCTAAATAACAAACTGGCTGTATATACCACAGTGTGAAAGAGTGATATCCCCTCCAAAGTATATACAGTGCATTCAGAAAGTTTTCAGACCCCTTGACTTTTCCCATGTTTTGTTACGTTACAGCTTGGTTCTAAAGCGTTATTGATAATTAATATATATAATATATATATATATATATATATATATATATATAAAATCCTCATCAATCTACACACAATACCCCATAATGATCAATTGAAAACAGTTTTTATATAAAAATTAAAATAACAAGTCCGGGCTCTGGCTGGGCCACTCAAGGACATTCAAAGACTTGTCCTGAAGCCACTCCTGTGTTGTCTTGGCTGTGTGCTTAGGGTCGTTGTCCTGTTGGAAGGTTAACCTTCACCCCAGTTTGATGTCCTGAGAGCAGGTTTTCATGAAGGATCTCTCTGTACTTTCCTCTGTTCATATTTCCCTCAATCCTGACAAGTCTCCCAGTCTCTGCCGCTGAAAAACACCCCCACAGCATAAAACCTGCAACCACCATGCTTCACCATAGGGATGGTGCCAGGTTTCATCCAGACATGACGCTTGGAATTCAGGCCAAAGAGTTCAATCTTGGTTTAATCAGACCAGAGAATCTTATTTTCTTGGTCGGAGAGTCCATTAGGGGCTTTTTGACGAACTCCAAGTGGGCTGTCGTGCCTTTTACTGAGGAGTGGCTTCTGTAATATATAATAATAATATATGCCATTTAGCTGACGCTTTTATCCAAAGCGACTTACAGTCATGTGTGCATACATTCTACGTATGGGTGGTCCCGGGAATCGAACCCACTACCCTGGCGTTACAAGCGCCATGCTCTACCAACTGAGCCACAGAAGGACCACTCTACCATAAAGGCCTGATTAGTGGCCTTTATGGCCATTATTATCCAAGATGGCGTAGCAGTCAGACGTATTTGTCATTCGTCTTGTCGTGTCCCATGTATATATATTTTTCTTCGCATATCTTTTTATATTTTTCTAAACCCTTACTTCAAAATACTCTCCTGCAAACCGCCTCACCCAATGTGGTGTGGACCTGCTTTTTCTCTAACATATTTTTCTTTGCCTCTTACTGGAATCGCTCCAACATTAACTAGCCAGCTAACTAGCCAGCCAACAGTCATCAGCTAACTTCTATTTCGGAAAGCTCTCGCCAGTTTGTACAACGTGATTCAACCAGAGCATAACAGACCTATTTTTCTCTCCATATCCCCGGATTCCTATCGCAAGCTCTGAACCTTCCGACCTTCGCAGCTAACGTCCCCTGAATGCTAGCTGTCTAGAGCACAACGCACTGTTGGCTTACGAGGCCCATCGAATACATTCCGAAGCCACTAGCTAGCAGTCAGCTATCCTTTGCTAATGGTCATCAGCTACCTTTATCTCGGACAACTCTCGCCAGTCTGTACAGCGTGACTTAAACCAGAGCTGGTCGGACTTATTCTTCTCGATATCTCCGGATTCCTACCGCAAGCTCTGAACCTATTTCTTTACATTTTTATTATGATATTTTTTATTATTTTTTCCACCTGGAATTATAGCAGCTAACGACTCCTGATCACAAAGCCGCTAATCTGTGGCCTGCTAGCTATCTAAAGCACATTGGACTCCTGGCTTAAGAGGCCCTTCGGACATATTTCTTCGGCCACTATATATATTTTGCCAATTGGCCTGGTTTACCACACGGAGCCCTGCTGATCCGTCCACTGATGTAACTGCACGAGGGGGCCACAACAGACTTCCCTCCATCGCGTCATCCCTCTAAGGCCTTTCTGTTAGCCTGCTAGCCCTGTGCCGCTAGCTGCCTGAAGCCACGCACTGGACTTGTATGATCACCCGGCTACGCATGCCTTTCTCTAACGTCACCATGCCGTGTCGATTGCTGTTCTGATTTGTAACTATTGTTTTATTTCACTGTAGAGCCTCTAGCACTGCTCAACACGCCTCGGCTAACAATTTGGTTCCACCCCCCACACACGCAGTGACATCACCTGGATGAATTGCTATTTCTAGAGACAATACCTATTTCATTATCACTATCACTGCACAGGTTTACCCCCACTGTATTCACATCCTACTATACCTTTGTCTGTACATTATGCCTTGAATATATTCTACCGTGCGGAGAAATCTGCTCCTTTTATTCTCTGTTCTGAACGTACTAGGCGTCCAGTTCTGTTAGCCTTTAGCTGTACCCTTATCCTACTCCTCCTCTGTTCCTCTGGTGATGTAGAGGTTCATCCAGGCCCTGCAGTGTCTACCTCCACTCCCACCCCCCAGGCTCTCTCATTTGTTGACTTCTGCAACCGTAAAAGCCTTGGTTTCATGCACGTTAACATTAGAAGCCTCCTCCCTAAGTTTGTTTTATTCACTGCCCTAGCACACTCCACCAATCTGGATGTCCTAGCTGTGTCTGAATCCTGGCTTAGGAAGACCACCAAAAACCTTGAAATTTCCATTCCTAACTATAACATTTTCCACCAAGATAGAACTGCCAAAGGGGACGGTGTTGCAATTTACTGCAAATATAACCTGCAGAGTTCTGTATTACTATCCAGGTCTGTACCCAAACAATTTGAGCTTCTACTTCTAAAAATTAACCTTTCCAGAAACAAGTCTCTCACCGTTGCCGCTTGCTATAGACCACCCTCTGCCTCCAGCTGTGCCCTCGACACCATATGTGATTTGATTGCCCCATATCTATCTTCTGAGATCGTGCTGCTAGGTGACCTAAACTGGGACATACTTAACACCCCAGCCATCCTACAATCTAAGCTTGATGAACTCAATCTCACACAACTTATCAATGAACCTACCAGATATAACCCCAAATCCGAAAACACGGGCACCCTCATAGATATCATCCTAACCAACCTGCCCTCCAAATACACCTCTGCTGTTTTCAACCAAGATCTCAGCCCATCACTGCCTCATTGCCTGCATCCGTAATGGGTCTGCGAGCAAACGGCCACCCCTCATCACTGTCAAACGCTCCCTAAAACACTTCTGCGAGCAGGCCGGGGTATCCTGGAACGACATTGACCTCATCCCGACAGTAGAGGATGCCTGGTTATTCTTTAAAAGTGCCTTCCTCACCATCTTAAATAGGCATGCCCCATTCAAAAAATGTAGAACCAGAAATAGATATAGCCCTTGGTTCACCTGTCTGCCCTTGACCAGCACAAAAGCATCCTGTGGCGTTCTGCATTAGCATCGAATAGCCCCCGTGATATGCAACTTTTGAGGGAAGTTAGGAACAAATATACACAGGCAGTTAGGAAAGCTAAGGCTAGCTTTTTTAAACAGAAATTTGCAACCTGCAGTACAAACTCAAAACAGTTCTGGGACACTGTAAAATCCATGGAGAATAAGAGCACCTCCTCCCAGCTATCCACTGCTCTGAGGCTAGGAAACACTGTTACAACAGACAAATCCACTATAATTGAGAATTTCGATAAGCATTTCTCTACGGCTGGCCATGCTTTCCACCTGGCTACCCCTACCCCGGTCAACTGCCCGGCACCCACCACAGAAACTCGCCCAAGCCCCCACCATTTCTCCTTCACCCATATCCAGATAGCTGATGTTCTGAAAGAGCTGCAAAATCTGGACCCCTACAAATATGCTGGGCTAGACAATCTGGACCCTCTCTTTCTTAAATTATCTGCCGAAATTGTTGCAACCCCTATTACTAGCCTGTTCAACCTCTCTTTCGTATCGTCTGAGATTCCCAAAGATTAGAAAGCTGCCGTGGTCATCCCCCTCTTCAAAGGGGGAGACACTCTAGACCCAAACTGCTACAGACCTATATCTATCCTACCCTGCATCTCTAAGGTCTTCGAAAGCCAAGTTAACAAACAGATTACTGACCATTTTGAATCACAACGTACCTTCTCCGCTATGCAATCTGGTTTCAGAGCTGGTCATGGGTGCACCTCAGCCACGCTCAAGGTCCTAAACGACATCATAACCGCCATCGATAAGAGACATTACTGTGCAGCTGTATTCATCGACCTGGCCAAGGCTTTCGACTCTGTCAACCACCACATTCTTATTGGCAGACTCAACAGCCTTGATTTCTCAAATAATTTTCTTGGCTGGTTCACCAACTACTTCTCTGACAGTGTTCAGTGTGTCAAATCGGACACCATTCTGTATACTTCTGGTCCTTCTTTGGACACTGTGTTAACTAACCTCCAGATGAGCTTCAATGCCATACAACTCTCCTTCCCTGGCCTCCAACTGCTCTTAAACGCAAATATAACTAAATGCATGCTATTCAACCGAACATTGCCCGCACCTACCCGCCCATCCAGCATCACTACTCTGGATGGCTCTGACTCTGGCTCTGAATACGTGGATAACTACAAATACATAGGTGTCTGGCTAGACTGTAAACTGTCCTTCCAGACTCATTAAGCATCTCCAATAAAAAATGTAATCTAGAATCGGCTTCCTCTTTCACAGCAAAGCTTCCTTCACTCATGCTGCCAAACATACCCTCGTAAAACTGAATATCCTACCGATCTTTGACTTTGGCGATGTCATCTATAAAATAGCCTCCAAAACTCTACTCAGCAAACTGGATGTAGTCTATCACAGTGCCATCCGTTTTGTCACCAAAGCCCCATATACTACCCACCACTGCGACCTGTACGCTCTCGTTGGCTGGCCCTCGCTTCATATTTGTCGCCAAACCCACTGGCTACAGGTTATCTACAAGTGTCTGCTCGGTAAAGCCCCGCCCTATCTCAGCTCGCTGGTCACCATAGCAGCACCCACTCGTAGCACATGCTCCAGCAGGTATATCTCACTGGTCACACCCAAAGCCAATTTCTACTTTGGTCGCCTTTCCTTCCAGTTCTCTGCTGCCACTGACTGGAACAAACTGCAAAAATCACTGAAGTTGGAGATTCCCATCTCCCTCACTAGCTTTAAGAACCAGCTGTCAGAGCAGCTCACAGATCACTGCACCTGTTCATAGCCCATCTGTATACAGCCCATCTGTCTACCTCATTCCCATACTGTATTTATTTATTTTACTCCTTTTGCACCACAGTATCTCTACTTGCACATCCATCTTTTGCAAATCTACCATTCCAGTGTTTAATTGCCATATTGTAATTACTTCGCCACCATGGCCTATTTATTGCCTTAACTCCCTTATTTGACCTTATTTGCACTCACTGTATATAAACTTTTTTTTCTGCTGTATTATTGACTGTATGTTTTGTTCATTCCATGTGTAACTCTGTGTTGTTGTATGTGTCAAACTGCTATGCTTTATCTTGGTCAGGTCGCAGTTGCAAATTAGAAATTGTTCTCAACTAGCTTACCTGGTTAAATAAAGGTGAAATAAAAATAAATAAAAAGTGGAGTGCTGCAGAGTTGGTTGTCCTTCTGGAAGGTTCTCCCATCTCCACAGAGGAACTATAGAGCTCTGTCAGAGTGACCATCGGGTTCTTTGTCAACTCTCTGACCACATTCACTGTCAACTGTGGGACCTTATATAGACAGGTGTGTTCCTTTCCCAAAATGTTCTCCAATCAAATCATGTCCAAGCAATCAAGTTTTAGGAACATCTCAAGGATGATCAATGGAAACAGGATGCACCTGAGCTCAATTTCGAATCTCATAGCAAAGTGTCTGAATACTTATGTAAATAAGGTGTTTCTATTTTTGTTATTTTTAGCAAAAATGCTTTTGCCTTTTCATTATGGGGTATTGTGTATAGATTGGTGAGAATGATTTATTTTATTTCATACATTTTGGAATATGTCATTAATGTAAGAAAATGTGGAATAAGTCAAGGGGTCTGAATACTTTCCTAGGACACCTTAAAGGGAGTTTCTGGAACTGAATGAAAGAGATTCCAGCGAGGTAGGGAGGGGAAAGAGTGCACATATTTTCAAGACCTGAGCTACTTCATTTGTATAATTGTATAATTAGGCTTGACCTAATTAGTAGGCTATTTCGCAGAATTAAGCTAAATTTGTCAGCTGAGTGACTCATTTGTGGCTTTGGATCAAAATAAATAAGTACCAACATTCTTTCTCAGAGTCTTTAATAAAGACATGTTTTGACCAAGTTAATCTGCTCATGTTGCGTGTGTTTAATTACTTGTGACACTGTGGTTACAATAAAGGATGTAAACAAAATAAATAAAATAAATCCTATTTGTAATGAATCATCAGATGTGTGTAACCTAATGGACAAAGAAGGGCAAACATGCAATGTATTCAATGCTTAAGTATACTAAAGTTTCATATTACTAACTCAACATCAAAGACCAGATTTTCTCGAACGAAAAATGCATCAACCCCTACAAATATATTCATTTTTTATAATCCAATAATTAAAAAAAAAGTAGCTGTAGCGAGAGGAGAGACTGAAAGCCAGGAATGAGTGAGTCACTCAGCCCTATGCTTTTCCTGCTTCTGTTGCCTATTTGAGTGTTTGTCTTAACATCCTACTGATTCTGTGATCACCAAGTCTCATGCAACCACAAAATGTTGGATAAAGCAGTTTCACAACTGTTTTTAAACTTTGCTATGCTGTATTCATTAGAACAGACTCTCTGGTATTACTTATACTTTATTTAGTATTGTTTACACTGTTCCAAACTGGCAGATAAATAATATTGTAATCTAACAGCACCTGTTTGTCATGCAACAAGTATCTCTTGCCCTTTTGACAATGATTTTACATGACGCCTAATTCACATGATATGCCTAAAATACTGATATCCACTAGGATAATAAAAAAATAACATTGTTCCTTTTGATTATTTAATCTACCTACATCATGTTATTTCAAGTTATCCCTTTGGTGCATGTGCAAAGTTATCTGGAGTTGTTGAACGGGAGAGACAAAATGTATTGCAATTGAATTTGAATTGACTGAATGATGAGGATGAAGAAGATAGTGATTGAGTTTCGAAACAATAGTGTAAGATGGCATCAATATAACTAATAATCTGGTGGCATTGGTAGAGAGTCAGGCGGAGAATGGAGTGAAAGTGCACTGTACTGTAAGTACACAACAATGCTGTTGACCAGGTGGAAGTGTTTTAGCAGCCTTTCTAATTCATTTCACAAGGCATGTCACTTCACCCATCTCTTTGCATAGCCCACCACATGCACTGTTTTCTAACCACATCTGGATGGATCCAGAACAAATTACTGTGGGAATAAATATCACTGAATGACAGAAATATTGGAATAATGTAGGCTAATGCATTTGCAGCCAACAAATTGTTGCTTACTGAAATACCCAAAGTCATCCAATTGTTATAATAGGATTTGAAGCAATAGCCTACCCACGTGTGGTCAACTATTTCAGTACCCTTTCACGCTGCTCTGAGACAAGCATGGGGACTGGTCTTGATAAATCAATACTGCGTTTGTGTATTGGTTAGCCTACAATTAGGGTGTGGAAATGTTAGGATTATTTTGCTCTTCACTCGGAGTCACTTAGGCCTACTCCCAACCGGTCACGTTGTGCATTATTTTCCAGAAACTATGAGGCCAACATAGGCTACTGTGAAATGCATTTTTGTTTTTCTTGGTCTAAAAACACCATCATATTAATCAGTTTAATCCATCACAATTTCTAGCAGTATAAACAGCACAACAAATACAATAATAATTCTGACCGACTGGCTGGATTTGGTCTTATGTAGCAACATTTTAAATGTTTTTTTTTTTTATATTGGATAAAAGTTGAGAAATGGGAAAGTAATTCTGCTTTGAAAGTTGATGAACTTGTAACCTCACTTTTGGGAAAATGGCCTTTGAATGTTTTGGTACCTACTGAAGAGCTCTTCTTTGTCTACAGCCCCACCCGTCTCTGTAAGGGTTGATCCGAGCATTATGTCCTAACAACAGCAGTCAAGCACCCAAGCTAACTGGCTAACGTTGGCTAGCTACTTCCAGACAGAAATGAGAGAACAACTCACTCAACATTTTACTCACCTTAGCATGCTGGTTAGGCTGTTTTATGTTATCCAGACCATTGGTGATTGCAACTGTGCTGTTGGCAACAATTTACGCTTTTTTTTGCCAGTGTTTACAGACACCGGCCATATTCAATGGGTGTTGAGCGTTCGTACATTTGCCAGTTATTCTGCGCTCTGAAACACTCAGATGAGAGTGCTCTTAAATTGGAGTAGAATTTACCAGCTACGTCTATCAACAGCTGTCGTGTTGCAGTGACATCATGAACATTCTATTGAAATGGATATTTGCATAGTGGAGTATTTTGTTAAGACAGCTAAACAGTGAACCATAATCCCAAATCATGATGTTGAATCTACAGGGAGCTAACCAACCAGGTTCAATGTTAGCTAGCAAAGCAAATAAATGGCTCTGAGATACAAATAATATTACTACACAGATCATACACGTATTTTTTTTATTTTTTTTATTTTTTTTGTTGAATTTTACCCCTTTTTCTCCCCAATTTCGTGGTATCCAATTGTTGTAGTAGCTACTATCTTGTCTCATCGCTACAACTCCCATACGGGCTCGGGAGAGACGAAGGTTGAAAGTCATGCGTCCTCCGATACACAACCCAGCCAGCCGTACTGCTTCTTAACACAGCACGCATCCAACCCGGAAGCCAACCGCATCAATGTGTCGGAGGAAACACCGTGCACCTGGCAACCTTGGCTAGCGCGCACTGCGCCCGCCCCGCCACAGGAGTCGCTGGTGCGCGATGAGACAAGGACATCCCTACCGACCAAGTCCTCCCTAACCCGGACGACGCTAGGCCAATTGTGCGTCGCCCCACGGACCTCCCGGTCGCGGCCGGTTACGACAGAGCCTGGGCGCGAACCCAGGGACTCTGATGGCACAGCTGGCGCTGCAGTACAGCGCCCTTAACCACTGCGCCACCCGGGAGGCCCCCAAGGTTTATATTTGACCAATCATATTGAGTGGTTCCAATGACGAATTTTAACACAAGCCACCCTTGCCTTGTGGCGTTCTTCAACAAAGATGGCTGACAAAACATTACGGTGGAACCAGATGTAAGTTGTTATAACATCATAACGAGTCAAGCAAAACATGTACAATTGAGAGGAATATGTTAGTTAATGCAGAGACATACGTTTTTGCATATTTACAAAAAACGCTATTTAGCAAGTTATCTGACTATGCCAATACAGCTAACATTAGCCAGCTAGCTAGTGTTAGGGTAATTCATTTGTAATTCATGTTGTTTAATGTTTTAGGGACTCCTGAGAAAACCAGCAAACCTGGCTGTCATCTTGTGAAACAGTGGATGTAAAGAATCTAACTAGCTAAAGCATTTACTGAAAATTGAATGTACAATTGTGTAATCTTGCCTTGCAATGCAGCTGAAGTAACATAGCTAGCTAACTATTTACTTGCTTATTGTGTAGCGGAGGATAAAAATAACTGTATGCCTATAGATGTGTAGCTAGCTATGGTATGTGTATGGACCCTAAAACGTTAGGTTCTGAACTAATGTTCATACCAATCTATTAACCTCAGCTATCACAGTAGTTGTATCAACTTCAAGTCTGAATTGCATTAATGCTGCCTATGGATTGTGGTGAATACAATAACTTTATTGTGCCAAGAATGCAAGTCCTATATACATGTACTGTAGTTATTACCACGCATGAGATCTCCACATTGTAGCCTGTACATTGAATATATTCACTGATCGTGTACTCTTCCATGGCAAATAAAGGTGCGGTTCAGGTATGAATCTCTGAGACATTGTTCTTCAGTCATATCAAACGATTTGAATGATGCTGTGTCTGCCTTTGTATTACAATTATACACTTCAACAGTGTTTACCACTCCTGCTCCTGGGACATCAATGATTACACATTGTAACTATGCAATAGACTAGAAACATGATTGATTTGTAATTCATATATACAGACAAAAAAAAATATGCATATCTATCTCCCTTCACCTGCATTAATCTGAGGACACAGGATAGTATTTCTATGAGATACTTAATTTCGCCCACGGGAGAATGTTAAACGCTTTATTGAAAGAAGTTCATTATCCAGGTGTTATAAATACACAAATGCATTATAATTATGATAATTGTAATATTATAAATACAAGTTCAATCTGTACTTCAGTGCACATATGGTGTTGTGCATAAAACAAGGAAGAAAGACGAGGTGGGGAGAGAGGTGTAGAAGACAGAAAGGTAAAGAGGTGAGGTGGCGATGAAGGGACGGGCTTCCTCTCTCACATCAGAACGTACATGCAGACTAGTGACAAATGGATAGAGAGAGAGAGAGCATGACGAAGCCTTGTTCCCCAGGTTCCATGTACAACAAGATAGGCAGAGATGGAGAGAAATAACACAAAACCGTTTAATTACCTCTGCTTGTCACTTTTGCCAGCAATAAAGCTTCCACGGCCTGTTCCTCGAACAGTCAACATCTGGCAATATCTACATTTTCGACCCCTTGGTCAGCTCGCTCTCTGAAAGTAAAGAAAACAGCTTATTTTTTTATAGATATGATAACAATAACTGAGATATGACCGTTAAATCTCAAGCAGCAGATGTCATTTTTATGATATGCCAATACAGCCCAGTGCTGCTTACCGGAGATGCCATCTTCGTAGGTGTCCGCTTTCACTTCCTTTGTGTTGGAAAAAAGTTGCTTTTAAGAACAATTATTTTTGATTGAATATAAAAAAGGTTTTGCTCTCGACAAAAAGACATAAATGTACCAAATCAAATCAAACTTTATTTGTCACGTGCGCCGAATACAACCGGTGTAGACCTTACAGTGAAATGCATATAACAATTTGCCGGTGAATAACGACTCCTTCAGACAAACGTGCTACCATATCCTGCCAGCACGCCCACAAGCGAGCCACAGGAGCAGAATGATGACGCGTGGAAGAGGGAAAGGAATGAGATTGGAACAGCAATTTGTTGCAAGTTTGGGAGGAGAGCTAATAGCTGAACAACAGCCTATTCAACCTACTAAAGAATAGTTTAAAAGCAGAGCTAGGTGTGAAAACCCCCACTCCTATCGCAGACCAGATTTGCCCTAACGACCAAGGGGTAGCTTGCTACTCAATGTAATAAAGTAATGACTTTTCAAATAAGTTACCAAATAAGTTACACGTTATGTTGGCTGACAATTTGTTAGCTATGCTGTCCTTACGAAACACATAGCATATCATTACAGCAGTATGTACCAGTATGTTAGCTAGCTATCTAACGTTAGTAGTTATACACCAAACTTGCCAGTATATTAACTATAGGCTGTCTAACTACCCAATGTTTATTGACTTGGTTATTCTCGTCATTCTTAGCTTAGCTAAATGGTATAGTCGTTGTGCTTTCTCAATGGACATTCAGGTGCTTTCGTAAATTAACTCTGGCTATCAATTGGCTGGGCAATAGAACGAGTCAAAATTCACCCAAGTCTGAAAAACGGCTTAAGAACAGTGGTTAAACTGAAACACTAACGCGAGCCCATAGAAAATTTATGGAATTGAATGTTCGCAGAGCCTGTTTTGACTGGAGTGATGCTTAGAATTCCATTAAAAATATATCTATTTTTAATTTACCACTACAATCTGTTCGTCGGACGAAACTTGTGAAGAAAGTAAACATCTGCACCTGGATGGTCTCAACTGTGCTTATGGCTGCGTAATGAAAAAGTAGGAAATAAATGAAACATTTTGGACTATTTCCGGTCTAGCAATCGATGACAGATGAGCTCGCTGCCCAGACTTACATCATAACAAAGGGGAGATTCTCCTGATTAAAATGGTGCCCTTGTAACTGTTTTGCTTCCATCCCTCTTCTCGCCCCTATCTTGGCTTGAACCAGGGACCCTCTGCACACATAGACAACAGCCACCCCCGAAGCATCGTTACCCATCGCTCCACAAAAGCCACGGCCCTTGCAGAGCAAGGGGAACAACTACTTCAAGGTCTCAGAGCGAGTGAAATCACAGATTGAAATGCTATTAGCGCGCACCCTGCTAACTAGCTAGCCATTTCACACCGGTTACACCCGACTTGAAACAAATCTAAATATACACATTGTGAGATATTTGGCAAAATAGACAGACATGCCTATATTTCCCCCATAGGAAACAATGGGAAGAACACAGAGTTCCAATATTATTTTTGTTGTTTACATTTTGTTGCTTACATTTTAACCATAAAACAATATGACCAGGTCTCATTGCCAACAATAGCGAAGCAGGTATTGTGACGTTGAACAATAAGCTGGGAATAGAACGTTCGGAAGGCGAGTTGGTGCCACTGTGCTCAATAGAACTAATAGAGGCTGGCAGGGAGAGAAATGCACTAAAATAAGGCCTGTTTTTTTGTGATTACTTCAAAATGACGGCAAACAGCTGGGAAATATGGTCATATTATGAAACTGGCCTCCACGGCAGATGCAAATGAACTAGTTTTTATCAGAAAAGAACGTTGTTAAAAATGTTATGTGTCCAACCTACTATCTACATGGATTTCAGAGCACTCTCATCTGAGTGTACCAGCTTTACCAGCGCTCAACACCCGTTGAATATGGCTGGTGTCAGTACACGCCGGAAAAAAGCGCAATTAAGTTGTTTCCAGCAGCACATTTACAGTCACCAATGCTCTGATTAACACGAAAACTTTACTCGCCTAAGCAAATTGGTCAGAGTGGTCTCATTTGTGTCTGGAAGTAGCTAGCCAACGTTATCTTGGGTGCTTGATACTTATTTTCCACCATAATTTGCAAATAAATTCATAAAAAATCCTACAATGTGATTTTCTGGATTTTTTGTCTTCTAATTTTGTCTGGTCATAGTTGAAGTGTACCTATGATGAAAACTACAGGCCTCTGTCATCATTTTAAGTGGAAGAACTTGCACAATTGGTGGCTGACTAAATATTTTTTAGCCCCACTGTATCTGAAAATGTTTCTAACTAGACTATCGAACCTGTATACGGAGACAGGTGTTTTCTTCATCTCCTTAGCTGTCATACTACAAATTCCACTGATTTCAAACCTCAGTCCTCCAGAAAATGGAGAGCAACACTTATGCAGTTCTATTACGCGATATATATATTTAAAAAAAGCTGTGTTAGACAGGATTACCTATACATGCTGACCAGCTCAAATAGACAGACGCATGGCAGACCAATCCAAACTCATCTCTTGGCATGTCCAGCCCACTCATTATCTCAGCCAATCATGGCTAGCGGGAAGGTTGCTGACTTTTTCTGTGGCTAAACCAACTAGGCTCAGAATTTAACCATTTTATTCATATTTACAGATGGCATACAAGTTTGTTATTAAGGCACATGAAAGTTCACATGTTCCGGAATGCATTTCTGCCAAAAAACGCATTTAGATTTAAAAACAGTTTGCATTCAAATGGCTCTCCTATGCAGTAGTGACGCATGACAAACGCCACATTTCCTGAAACAAGTCACAATTTACAAATAAATTATAATCAATCCCATATAGTCTGTTCTAACAAAAAACATCTCTAGTACAGCTAATATTGAAAACAGTCAAATGCATTTGTGAATTAAATCGTTTTAGCCGACATGTTGTGGTTTATTCATTGTTTAATTATTCAAGGCTCCCTTTCTATTTTGTTTTATAGTTGAAATACATGACTAATTAAAGACATGGATGTCTTGTATGCTGTGTGATGACATGCACAAAGGAATGAATGACTGAGTGATATACTGTATATTGAAGTAGTACTTTATGCCAATAAGTCAGTTAGGCTAAAACAGCTACGGTAAACAGGACTCTTAGGCCTCCAGATCCATGTTATTTCAACAACTTAGCTTCTCAAAGATGCCCTTTGGTGGTCCAACTAGCATTAATGGCAACAATGGCTGACAGTAAAATCTATTACGTCATGCATTTCAACGTGCCATACCATTCCGCAGCACCTAGCAAGCTGTGCTGCAGTATGACACAACTTTTAAAGGAACAGCCACTTCCTTTAGAAGGAAGTGTTTGCTTGTTATTATACCAATTTGCAACTGGAAAACAAGAGCATCTAGAAAACAGTAATCCCTTGTAGTTGTTTACAGTATTAGTATTGCGGTGAGATTGGCTTAGAATTGATTTATGTGTAAGCGAAGAGAGGACTGCAGCCCACATCACTGCACGCGCCACCAAAATGTTCCCCTTTTGTCATTTTAAGACTCGCGCACATCTCACCAAATGTGGATCTAGCGTTCCTCTGCCGATACTTCAGTGCGCTGTGTTTAAGGGACCACCCGCTGTAGACTTCTGACTGACATCATTTTTCATTTGACTCTACATGTAAAATCAGGGCACACTTGGTTCGCAAAGCAGGTGTCACGCCTTGGTCATAGTATTTTGTGTTTTCGTTATATATTTGGTCGGGCCAGGGTGTGACATGGGTTTATTTTGTTGTGTTTCGTATTGGGGTTTTGTAGGCATTGGGATTGCGGCTGAGTAGGGGTGTAGCATAGGCTTGGTTGCCTGAGGCGGTTCTCAATCAGAGTCAGGTGATTCTCGTTGTCTCTGATTGGGAACCATATTTAGGTAGCCTGGGTTTCACTGTGTATTTTGTGGGTGATTGTTCCTGTCTCTGTGTTAGTTGTCACCAGACAGGCTGTATAGGTTTTCACGTTCCGTTTGTTGTTTTTGGTTTATATAGTTATTTCATGTATCGTATTTTCTTCATTAAAGAACATGAGTAACCACCACGCTGCATTTTGGTCCGACTCTCCTTCAACAGACGAACGCCGTTACAGAGTCACCCACCACACCCGGACCGAGCGGCGTGGTAACAGACAGCGACAGCAGGAGAAACGAAAGGAGGAATGGACATGGGAAGACGTGTTGGATGGCAAAGGTTGTTACACTTGGGAGGAGATATTGGCCGGAAGAGATCGCACTTAGGAGAGCAGAGGCAGCCGGAGATAGGAGCCGACGATACGAGGGAACACGGTTGGCAAGGAAGCCCGAAAAGCAGCCCCAGAAATGTATTGGGGGAGAGCTCAGGGAGAGAGTGGCAGAGTCAGGAGTCAGACCTGAGCCAACTCCCCCTGTTAATCGTGAGGAGCAGCGATCAAAGGACTTCTGGACTTGGGAGGAGATATTGGACGGAAAAGGACCCTGGGCTCAGCCTGGAGAATATCGCCGCCCCAAGGAAGAACTGGAGCCGGCAAAAGCGGAGAGGCGCTGGTATGAAGAGGCAGCACGGCGACGCGGATGGAAGCCTGAGAGTCAGCCCCAAACATTTATTGGGAGGGGGCTTACAGGGAGTATGGCTATGCCAGGTAGGAGACCTGCGCAAACTCCCTGTGCTTACCGGGGGGCTAGAGAGACCGGGCAGGCACCATGTTACGCTATGGAGCGCACGGTGTCTCCAGTGCGGGTGCATAACCCGGTGCGGTACATACCAGCTCTTCGTATTGGCCGGGCTAGAGTGGGCATCGAGCCAGGTAAAGTTGGGCAGGCTCGGTGCTCAAGAGCTCCAGTGCGCCTGCATGGTCCGGTCTATCCAGAGCCACCTCCAAACACCAGTCCGCCGGTGGCAGCTCCCCGCACCAGGCTTCCTGTGCGTGTCCTCAATCCTGTACCACCAGTTCCAGCACCACGCACCAGGCCTTCAGTGCGCCTCGCCTGTTCAGCACAGCCAGAGCCATCCTTCTCTCTAGCGCTGTCGGAGCCTCCCGCCTGTTCAGCGCAGCCAGAGCCTTCCTCCTCTACAGCGCTGCTGGAGTCTCCCGCCTGTTTAGCGCAGCCAGAGCCTTTCTCCTCTCCTGCGCTGCTGGAGCCTCCCGCCTGTTCAGCGCAGCCAGCGTTTTCCTCCTCTCCTGCGCTGTCGGAGTCTCCCTGTCAACCAGACTCTTCCAGATCCGCCAGCCAGCCAGGATCTGCCGGAGCCAACTACCTGCCTGAGCTTCATCTCAGTACTGGGCTTCCTCTCAGTACTGGGCTTCCCCTCAGTACTGGACTTCCCCTCAGTCCCGGGCTTCCCCTCAGTCCCGGGCTTCCCCTCAGTCCCGAGCTTCCCCTCAGTCCCGAGCTTCCCATCAGTCCCGAGCTTCCCCTCAGTCACGAGCTGCCCCTCAGTCCCGAGCTGCCCCTCAGTCACGAGCTGCCCCTCAGTCCAGTGGGGTTCTGGGTGAGGACTATTAAGCCATGGTCGGCGGCGAGGGTGGATTATCCCAGGACGCGAAGGGGAGGAACTATGACATTAATGGAGTGAGGTCCACGTCCCAAGCCGGAGCCGCCACCATGGATAGACGCCCACCCGGACCCTCCCTATGGTTTTGAGGTGCGTCCGTGAGTCCGCACCTTAGGGGGGTTCTGTCACGCCTTGGTCATAGTATTTTGTGTTTTCGTTATATATTTGGTCGGACCAGGGTGTGACATGGGTTTATTTTGTTGTGTTTCGTATTGGGGTTTTGTAGGCATTGGGATTGCGGCTGAGTAGGGGTGTAGCATAGGCTTGGTTGCCTGAGGCGGTTCTCAATCAGAGTCAGGTGATTCTCGTTGACTCTGATTGGGAACCATATTTAGGTAGCCTGGGTTTCACTGTGTATTTTGTGGGTGATTGTTCCTGTCTCTGTGTTAGTTGTCACCAGACAGGCTGTATAGGTTTTCACGTTCCGTTTGTTGTTTTTGGTTTATATAGTTATTTCATGTATCGTCTTTTCTTCATTAAAGAACATGAGTAACCACCACGCTGCATTTTGGTCCGACTCTCCTTCAACAGACGAACGCCGTTACAGCAGGTCTCTTTGCTGATCTGTTTAACACTTTTTTGTTTGCTACATGATACCATATGTGTTATTTCATCGTTTTGATGGCTTCGCTATTATTCTACAACGTAGAGAAAAAGTACAAATAAAGAAAAACCCTTGAATAAATAGGTGTTCTAAAACTTTTGACCGGTAGTGTACGTGCACCTCGTCATACATATTTTTGTATAAGTCACCACAGGCCATTAGAAAGGTATAAGGAGCTCCACTGGTACATTTCTAGTTTAGGCTGTGTTTCTGTTGCTCTGTTGTTTCTGTCTTCTCTGTGTCTGTGTTTCTATATCTCTGTATCTCTACTTGTCACTGTCTGTGTCCCTGTATCTTTGTGTCTGTCTCTGTCTGTCTCTCCTCTCTCCTGTGTCTGACTCTGCGTCTCTCCCCTCCTCTGTCTCTCTT